>NC_133331.1:287969988-288269988 GCF_042186555.1 Aquarana catesbeiana | reverse complement strand
CACACAAGTGCGAACGGGCATCTGTGGTCTCCCGTGCGTGCCAGGCGATTTCTGCTGGTTTCCTTACAATAGTGTTTTTTTAATAGTGATCTTATTAAGGTCCCAGTAGTCAATGCATGCACGCAAGGTGGAATCTTTCTTGGCAACAAAGAACAGGGCTGCCCCTGCAGGAGACATTGAGGGTCTAATAAAGCCCTTCTCTAAATTCTCACCAATCCATTCCCTGAGAACCTTTAATTCAGGTTCTGAAAGATTGAAAAGGCGTCCAAAAGGTATTTTAGTCCCTGGGAGCAGTTCAATGGGACAATCATATGGGCGATGAGGAGGTAACTGATCGGCATTCTTCTTATCACAGACATCCTGAAACTCATGATATTGTGGAGGCAGGTTGTCATATGACCTCGTAGTAACAACATCCACCTGTGATTCCTTGACTGGTAAAGAACTTGTTTGACAAGGTTCTCTACAGAATTCCTCGCAATGGGGGATTTAAAGTTTATAATCCGTGTTTCCCAGTTGATGGAGGGATTATGGGTGGAAAACCAAGGAATGCCCAGGGTGACAGGAATATTGGGTGACGTAATCAGCTGAAAACTGATGGTCTCATGATGGTTAGCCTCAAATTGCAGTACCAAAGGGACTGTTTCATGGGTAACAGATCCTGAAGTTAAGGGTGAACCTTCGACCATCTCCATATCGATAGGAGCAGACTTATTTCTTGTTTGGATATTATTACTGTGGGCAAGTTCTTTGTCCATAAAGTTCCCCCCAGCCCCAGAGTCCAGAATAGCAGAGCAAGGATTTTCAATACTATTAGAGATGAGATTAATAGGGATGATAAAATTAGAAAGTACAGAATTTACTTTATTCTCTTCATGAATCAATGGGGAGATCGACTGTGTAATAGAGTTTATTTGTTCAGGCATGATCACATTAGTCGCCACAATTTAGGACAGTTAACTGCGTAATACCCAGAGTCCCCACAATATAAACACAGGTTTTCTGAACGTCTTCTCTCTTTCTAGAGAAATGGATCTCTTAATTGCATCAACCTGCATAGGTTTAGCTGTGTCAGAATCTGGAGAAACTCTTGGATCCTTCTGAACAAATTGACTAGCAGAGAAACGCATGCCACCATTACTTCCAAACATTCCCAGTCTCTCCTTCCTCCTTTCTGTAAGTCTTTGATCAATTCGGATACATAGTTGGATGAAGACCTCAAGATCATTAGGTGTCTCCACTCTGGCAAGCTCATCTTTTACCTGTTCAGAAAGCCCTTGGCGGTACTGACTTTTTTGCGCTGCTGGGTTCGAAGTGGTATCTGTGATCCAACGTCTGAATTCAGTTGTGTACTCAGCAACAGAACGTTTACCCTGCCGTAAACTATGCAACTTTGCTTCAGCAGTAGCCCAGTGGTTGGGATAATCAAAAACCTGATTCATCGCAGCCTCAAAAGTCCGGAAATTCTTCAGCATGGCACTGGCTTGTTCTATATAAGGGGAGGCCCAGGCTAGAGCTTCCCCAGTCAGGAGGTTGATAACAAACATTACCTTCTGTTTTTCAGAAGTGAATGCAGCGGGTTGAATTTGGAAATATATGCAAAACTGGTTAAGAAAACCTCTGTAATGGCGGCGATCTCCATTAAACTTGGGTGGGTGAGGCATATGTGCGTTAGCATCATCTTGGGAACGTAGGTCCAGCAACTGTTTTTGCAGAGCACGGATCTCTTCGTGTTGCCCTTTCCCTACACTTTCCAGTCCAGCAAATTTTTTTCTTGGTAGGTGACATCAAACTCCTGCAGCTCTGCAATTTGCTGCCTGAAAGGAGCCACAGCATTTGCTATAGCGGCCTCTACGTTTTAGGCCAGGTTATTCTGTTACGATCAGGCATCAGGCTTGAAGACCAGTTGCTATAGCAGTTGCAGGACTACCACCGACCAATAGGATAGGTACACAGGCAGTCACCCTCATCTGAGGTGTGGAGTTTAAGTACTAACCAGTGTTCACCAGAGCTCCTGATGGTGGAGATGGATTTAGCTGCTAGTACCAGGTCACGGTCCTCAGGTTTGCCCCACAAGGGTGTGAGCAAGCCAGGGTCAAGAAGCGGATGAACAGATAAGGATCAAACAACAGAGCGGTCAGTAAACAAGCCAAAAGGTCGGTAATGAGTAGTTGAAGGTTGGGATCAGGCAGTTGAGTAGTCAAGGAACAAGCCAAGGGTCAATCACAAGTGGTAACAAAATATACGGCAGCAGGGAAGACAGGAACAAGGCATTGGCTGAGAAGGCACAATAACCGAACAAAGATGAAGTGCTGATACAAGGCTTAAATAGGAAGTTCATGGGAGGAGCAAGGAGTTCAAGGTGCAACAACAATCAAGACACAAGGCAGTGTTATCCAATGGATCAGATAGGATTGTCCAATAGATCAGGCAGAGAGCTGTCCAGCATCCCAGATAGCTCAGTGGGATGAGTCAACACCAGACACCGAAGAGGTCTCAGGTTTGAGCCCAGGTCCTGACATAAAGATATCTATACTTCAGTTCTTAAAACTGCTTGTATCAGTTTTCATTCAACCAGGGGTGTCAGTGAGGCTGAGGTTATTCACAAAGTCAAGGAAAAGAACAGAGAACATAATCAACCAAGCGTCTCCTGTGGAAGTAGCGCTACATAAATTACCAATGAAATTGTTTATAGCAAACTCTGGTTTTATTCAACACTTTAATAGAACAATATAATCAACACTTTAATAGAAAAATATAGACATATTCTTATTCCATTTATAAATATATTGTTGCATTTTATCTATTATCAATAATAAAGCAATTTACAAACTAGTCTATTTTGGCATTATACCACATTCTTGAGCCCCTTACTTGAACCTATGGGCTTTAAGGCTGTTACCTCTGTGTCAGAATTAATTGGGAAAGCCTAGTTCAAAGGACATATGTGCAGGTCCCACGCTATAGCTGAAAGACGGCTACAGTGCGGCTCGCCAGTTCTGGGAGGGCATCCATTTATGTCCTCCCAGAACCGCAGCCCCTGGGGAGCGCTCTGTGACCGCTGTATCCTTTGGACACAGCTGATCACAGATCGTGGTAAAGGGCCAATCACAGCGGCCCTTTACCATGTGATCAGCTGTGTTTAATCACAGCTGGTCACATGTAAACAAACTTGCCAGTTATCGGCAGTGCTCTCCTCACACGTCTCTACAAGAGGAAAGGAGAGGTGATAACCGGCAAGGCCGACAGGGCACAGTGGGTACCTTCTTACACTGATAATCAAGGCACTGTTTATCTGTGACCTGAATATATGTGAAGTCCCATCAGTGCAGCTTATCGGTGCCTCCCTATCAGTGCAGCCTCATCAGTGCCCATTAGTGCAGCCTTATTAGTGCACATCAGTGAAAAAGAAAAATGTGTTTTTTGCAAAATTTTATAACAGAAACTAAGAAAAACATATTTTCCGGTCTTCTTTAGTTTGTTTAGCAAAAAATAAAAAATAAACAGTGGTGATTAACCACTTAAGGACCGGAAGGATTTGCCCCCTTACTGACCAGGCCATTTTTTTGCGATATGGCACCGCGTCGCTTTAACTGACAATTGCGCGGTCGTGCAACGATGTACCCAAATAAAATGTCCTTTTTTTCCCCACAAATAGAGCTTTCTTTTGGTGGTATTTGATCACCTCTGCGGTTTTTATTGTGTGTGCTATAAACAAAAAAAAAAGCGTTAATTTTGAAAAAAAAAAAAAACAATATTTTTTTACTTTTTGCTATAATACATATTAAAAAAAAATGTTTCATCAGTTTAGGCCAATATGTATTCTTCTACATATTTTTGGTAAAAAAAATCGCAATAAGCGTATATTGATTGGTTTGCGCAAAAAAGTTATCACGTCTACAAAATTTTTTTTTTTTTTTACTAGTAATGGCAGTGATCAGTGATTTTTTTAGCAGGGCTGCGACATTGCAGCGGACAGAACGGATACTTTTTTGGGACCATTGACATTTTTACAACGATCAGAGCTAAAAATAGCCACTGATTACTATATAAAGGTAATTGACAGGGAAGGGGTTAACACTAGGGGGCGATCAAGGGGTAACGTGTGTTACCTAGAGAGTGTTTCTAACTGTGGGGGGGATGGGACTGCCTGGGAGAGGAGACCGATCGCTGCTCCTAATTAATAGAAGCAGCAGATCTGTCTTTCCTCCCCTGACAGAACGGAGATCTATTTACATTGACAGATCTCCATTCTGTCTCTGCCAGGAGCGATCGCGGGTGGCCGGTGGGTATCGCGCCCGACGGCCACGCGCATCGGCTCCGGCGTCGCACCGCAGGCGTGTGCACATAACCCCTAGAGCTCTTAAAGCGGCCGACGTACAGTTACGGCGATTTGCCCAGGGGAGCCAACCTGCCCCAGTATACCTGCAGCAGCTGGTCCTCAAGTGGTTAAATACCACCAAAAGAAAACTCTGTTTCAATAAAATTATAAAAATTTCATTTAGGTGCAGTGTTGCATGACCGCGCAATTGTCCTTCAAAGTGCAACAGAGCTGAAAACTGAAAATTGGCCTGGGCAGGAAGGAGGTGAACGTGCCCGATATTGAAGTGGTTAAGCAATAGCACAGCCATTCAGGAATGACTGCAGCTGCATATGGCAGGTTGTGCACAGGTGAAAATAAGTATAATAGCTGCAGGTTTTTGGAGAAACTCTCAGTTCAGCACATCCCACTACAGAAAACCACCTAAAAAGCTTTGCATACAGTTAATGAACAGTTTTACCTCCTTTCCTTGCATTGGGTGAGCAGCTTATATTGCATAAAATGACCCGACACCCCATAAGTTATGTGCCTGTGCCCATTTTGCAGTGCAACTGCACCAGCTCATTTGTGATGATGCAGCTTTCCTGCCACTGATCCTGCATGAGCTCTGCTGTTCCGGGGGGGGGGGGGGGGGGGGGGATATGGAACCTGTGCATGTAAGTTCTAAAGCATTTTCACAGCATTGTCTATCAAAGAGGCAAAATGGGCATTGGAGCTTTTGTCTTATTTAATTAAAACCAACTCCAACAATTTAAAAACAGCAATAAAAACATTCTCAGAACAAAACTGAAATATAAAAAAAAGCTAAAAATGACATTGGCTCAGGCACCTGTTTCATAAACCTCCTGGAAGTTTGGGAAGTGCCGAGATGTTCCTGGCACTGTTCCCACCCACCTTTGGTTGGAACATCCATTGGTGAATTTGGAGATGGCTTCATCTTATCTTTATCCTTTAATGCCTACTAAAGTCTAATATCTTCTCTAAATGTCCTCCACATTGGACACTGAATGGTCTTCAATGATTAGGCTTCCTGCTTCTCTCATATGAATGTTGTGATTGATCAGATATGGTCTCTTGAAGGAGATCACAGTAGTCACCGGTGAAGTCTTCAATGTCTTTTAAAGGGGGGTTCCGGACGTTTTTTTTTGTTTTTTTTTTTAAAGTCAGCAGCTACAAACATTGTAGCTGCTGACTTTTAATAAGGACACTTACCTGTCAAGCGAGCCCGCGATGTCGCCCCCCCCCCCAAGGCCGATCCATCCATCGGATCGGCCGGCGGCGCCTCCATCCTATAGGAAACAGGCAGTTTCCTACTGCGCATGCGCGAGCGGCGCTCTGTGAATGGCCCCGTTGTTTCCTGGGGGACACACATGCCCCAGAAGGCAACGGGGCCCCTCACCTTAGGAGGAGGAAGCGCCGTGGAATAGGAAGAGGCAGATTAGGAAGACTGCCTAGCAACAGAGGTTTCAGGTAAATTAAAACATTTTTTTTTTTTTTAATTGAATTTTAATGCCATTTCCTTTTTTAGGGTGGACCTCCACTTTAAGGCCTGATGTCTGAATAAAAAATGTGAATGAATTTCCACACTCAGAACACAGATAAGGTCTCTTTCCCGTATGAATCCTCTGGTGTTTAACCAGATCGCATTTCTGAAGGAAGGATTTATCAAATTCAGGATATCAGTATGGTCTTCAAAGATTAGCCTTTCCGCTTCTCTCGTGCGAATGTTGTGATGGATTAGATTTGGTCTCTTGGAATAGATCACAGTAGTCAATATCTCTCCCAGGTGAAGCCTTTGATCTTTTGGAGAAGATCACAGTAGATCACAGTAGTCGATACTTCCTATGAAGTCGTCAATGTCTTTTAAGGCCTAAGGTCTCCGTTAAAGTCTTCCCACGCTCAGGGTACAAATAAGGTCTCTGTCCTGTGTGAATCCTCTGGTGTTTAACCAGATAGCATTTCCGAAGCATGGACTTATCAAATTCAAGACATGGATATGGTCTTCTGATTAGGCTTCCCGCTTCTCTCGTGTGAATTTTGTGATGGATCAGATTCCGTCTCTTGAAGGAGGACACAGTAGTCGATATTTCTCACCGGTGAAGTCTTCGATGTCTTTTAAGGCCTGACGTCTCCGTGAATGATTTCCCACACTCAGAACACAGATAAGGTCTCTGTCCCGTGTGAATCCTCCGGTGTTTAACTAGATCACATTTCTGAAGGAAGGATTTATCGCATTCAGGACATGGATAGGGCTTCTCACCAGTGTGCATTTTGCGGTGTCGATCTAGGTGACCTTGCTGGCCAAAACATTTCCCACACTGTTTGCACTTGAATGGCTTTTCTCCGGAATGAATTCTGATGTGAGTCACAAGACTTATTTTCTTGGTGAAACATTTCCCGCAATGTAGACAGGAAAAGGGCTTCAAGCCGGTATGAATTCTCCGATGCTGAAGGAGATTTGACTTCTGGGAGTAGAATTTCCCACATTCAGGACATGGATAAGGCCCCTTGGACTGCTGAGTATTTGGTTCTTTGAGAACAACTGCTTTCTTTTTACACAATTCTCCCCGTTTAGCAGGTGGGGATGACTTTTTGTCTGATTTTTTCTTATGAGGTTGCTTAGTACGAGGCTTTTCTTTAAAGATTTTCCCACAGTAAATTCCCCAATGGTTCAGAAATATTGTCTGGCGTCTAAAACATCTACCACATACTGGACATGAAATTTCTTTGAGCCTATTTTGATCTGTATTTCCAGTCGCACAACCCAATCGGTCAGGAAGAGACTGCTTTGGGTTAGAGGGATTTATGGTAAGGGCAGTGGACTTACTTTGAGAATGCTCCTCGGAATTAGAGGCATCCAGTGTTTGATGAAGTGCCAAGCCATTATTTGGGGTAACCGTATATGTCTGCTCGAAAGAGGTTTCCTGAAGATTTGAGGTGTCTGGGGATTGATCAGCCTTGTGAGGTTCTAAATGGATGTTTGGGAGAACATAATATGACTTCTCCAAAGAAGATTCCTCAGAGGATTTTGGTGTATTATCCAAGCTGCAAATTTCTGGATGGTTAGTTGGCATGATAGCAAGAGAACCATTGGGTGCAAGTTCCTCTGGACCACAGGGTTCAGATGAATTATTAGCACTAAGAGGTTCATAGTAGATATTTACGGCAAGAGCTTGAAAAGACTCATGAAGGCCAGAGGAATCAAGACATCGGTGAGCATTGCATAGTTCTTGAAGAATATCTGTTGTAATAGGAGGTGATTCTGAGGATCTAGATTCTTTTGGGTTAGAGGGGCTGGGTGAGTTATCCACATTGTGACATTCTAGAGGAGCATCTTGAGTAACTGATTGTGACATTGTGTGAAGGCCAGACGAATCCATACATGGGTGAGCATTGCACAGTTCTTGAAGAATATTTGTTGTAATAGGAGGTAATTCTATGGAGCCAGGTTCTTTTGGGTTAGAGGGACTGGGTGGGCTATCCACATTGTGATGTTCTAGAGGAGCATCTTGAGTAACAGATTGTGACATTGTGTGAAGGCCAGAGGAATCCAGACATGGATGATCATTGCACAGTTCTTGAAGAATATTTGTTGTAATAGGGGGTAAATCCATGGAGCCAGGTTCTTTTGGGTTAGATGGACTGGGAGGGCTATCCACATTGTGACGTTCTAGAGGAGCATCTAGAATAACTGATTGTGACATTGTTTGAAGGACAGAGGAATCCATACATGGGTGAGCATTGCACAGTTCTTGAAGAATATTTGTTGTTATAGGAGGTAATTCCATGGAGCCAGGTTCTTTTGGGTTAGAGGGACTGGGTGGGCTATCCACATTGTGACGTCCTAGAGGAGCATCTTGGGTAACAGATTGTGACATTGTGTGAAGGCCAGAGGAATCCAGACATGGATGATCATTGCACAGTTCTTGAAGAATATTTGTTGTAATAGGAGGTAATTCCATGGAGCCAGGTTCTTTTGGGTTAGAGGGACTGGGTGGGCTATCCATATTGTGAGGTTCTAGAGGAGCATCTTGAGTAACCGATTGTGACATTGCATGAAAAGATACTTCAGGATCTGGTGATCTATCTACTCTCTGAAGTCCCGCGGGAGTAATTGGACAAACGATATGAGCTTTGATAGGAGTGGGTTCCTCAGGATTATAATTCAGAACTAGAGATCTAATAGAGCCTTTTGGGTGAATATTTGATGCATCAATAGAATATTCGTCAAGTTTAGAGGGCTCTGGTGATTGGTCAGCACTCTGGAATGCTGATCCTACATTTGGCATGAGAGTATGTGACTCCATGGGAATTAAATCCTTAGGATGAAAGCGGCTGGGTGCTCTATCCACACTTTGATGTTCTGGAAGGACATTTGAGTCAACATTAAGTGATACATTGGGTGAAGATTGCTGAGCTATGGAGGGATCTGGTGATCTGTTCACATTGTGATGTTCTGGATAGACATTTGGGTCGACACTCGGTGATACACTCAGTGGAGATTGCAGAGTCACGGAGGGATCTGGTGATCTGTTTTCACTGTGATGTCCTACATGGATATTTGGAGATAAATGTGATTTAGCAGAAGATTCATCAGGATAATAGGAATCCGGTGATCTGTTAAGTGAACAGATATTGGGAGAAACAGAGTGTGACTTCATGTAAAATAATTCCGTAGAATGAGAGTGGTTGGGTGATCTATTCACACTGGGAGGTTCTGGATGGACATTCAAATCAACACTGAGTGATACATTCAGAGGAGATTGTTCGGATATGGATGGCTCTGGTGATTTATTTCCATTGTGATGTTCTGGATAGACATTTAGGTCAACACTAAGTGATAAACTCTGAGAAGATTGCTCAGCTATGGAGGCATCTGGTGATCTGTTTTCACTGTGATGTCCTGCATAGATATTTGGAGAAGCATGTGAGTTAGCAGAGGATTCATCAGGATGATAGGAATCCGGTGATCTGTTAAAAAAACAGATATTGGGGGAAACAATGGATGACTTCATGGGACAGAATTCCGTAGGACGAGAGTGGTTGGGTGATCCCTTTGCAATGTCATGTTCAGGAAGGACATTCAGGTCAACATTAAGTGATACATTGGGAGGAGATAGCTCAGCTATGTAGGGTTCTGGAGATTTGTTTTGACTGTGATGTCCTGCATAGTTATTTGGAGACGAATGTGACTTAGCAGTAGATTCATCTGGATAACCTAAATCCGGTGATCTGTTAAGTGAGTGTAAATTTGGGGTAACAGTGTGTGATTTCATGTGATCAGATACCTCAGGATCCAGGGTTGTATCCAAACTGTGATGTCCCGAATGGATATTTGGGGTGGCAGCATTGGTTATATCAACAGAACATTCCTCGGAATAAGAATGCAGTGATCTGTCCGGACTCTGAAGTCTAAGACTGATATTTGGAGCAGTATGCAATTTATCAGAAGGTTCATCAGAATAGGGATCTGGTGATCTCCCACGTAATGAACGGATATTTGGGCTAATAATTAGTGACTTAATGGAAGAGTATTCTTCGGGATAAGAAGGAATGGATGATTTATCCATAAGGTAAAGTTCTGGATGGACATTCAAGGTAATAAGTAATTTATTGGATAACAAATAATCAATAGGGGGATCCTGTGAACTATCTGTGGTCTGTAGGCCTGAATGGATATTAGGAGCAGTATGTGATCCAAGGGAGGATTTGTCAGATGGATCTGGAGAATTAAACTCTGAATATGTATTTGAGGTGATATTATGTGAAGTCATAGGGCAGGACACCTCAGGATCCGGTGTTCTACTCACACTGTGATGGATATCTGGGGTGTCAGGATGTGGTTTTTCAGCAGAGGATTCCTCAGAATTTGTACGATCCAGTGCTCTATCTGCATAGTGATTTACTGGATGGATATTTTGAGTGACAGTCTGTGATGAAGTAGAAGATTCAACAGAATACGAGGGATCCAGGGAGTTGTTTAATGTTGACTGGATTATGACATGAGAGTTTGTGAGAGAGGATTCCGAAGAATTTGGTGTTCTATCCACACTGGGTAATTCCCGATGAACATCTAGGGTGACAGTCTGAGGTTTTCCAGGATAAGTAAGGTCCGGTATTCTATCTACACTATAATGATCTGGTTGGAGGTTTAGAGTGCCAGCACTGAATTTATCAGGGTAGGATTCCCCAAGATTAGTAAAATATGGTGATCTGGATGAAGTATGAAATCCTGGATTCATATTTGGGACAGGAAGTTGCTTATCACAAGAGTCATCAGGGTCAGAGGGATTCAGTGATGTGGTAAGCGATGAATGCATATTTGATCCACTGGTATGTAACTTCATGAGAAAAGATACCCAGGAATGAACAGGATCAGGTGGATTATCAGCAATGTGAACTTCTGAATTGACATTTGGAATAGTAGGTGATGTAGCAGAAGATTTATGAGGATAAGAGGGATCTGGTAATCTTTTCTCACTATGAGGTCCTGAATTGACATTTGGAATAGTGTGTGATGTAGCTGAAGATTCCTGAGGATAACAGGGATCTTGTGATCTATCCACGCTGTGAGGTCCTGGATTGACATGTGAAATAGTAGGTGATGTAGCAGAAGATTTGTCAGTATCCAACGATCTGTCCGTATTGTGAGCTCCTGAATTGCCATTTGGAATAGTATGTGATGTAGCAAAAGATTCATTAAGATAACAGGGATTCAGCAATCTTTCCGCACTGTGAGGTCCTGAATTGCCATTTGGAATAGTATGTGATGTAGCAGAAGGTTTGTCAGGATCTAACGATCTGTCCACATTGTGAGGTCCTGAATAGACATCATGAATAGTATTTGAAGTAGTAGACGATTCACCAACACAACAGGGATCCATTGATCTGTGGCATTCTGAATACATATCTGCAGTAGCAGTTTGTGACTGAATGGGATGGCATGCCTCAGGATTTAGGGGAACGGGTGATCTATGTACATTGCAAGGTTCTGGATACATATGTAGGGTAACAGAATGTGATTTATCCGCAAAAGATTCTCTGGGTTTAGAGGGATCTGCTAATCTATCCACACTAGGAACTCCTGGAGGGGTACTTAAGGAAAAGGCAGGTGATCCATCAAGAGAACTTTCACAGGCTGAATGGATTTTTGGAGTTAAAGTATAGGCATTTATAGGAGAAGATTCCTTAGGCTTAGAGGCATCTACTGATCTGTCTGAACTATCAAGTCCTGAATTAATATTTACATCAGTCTGTGATTGAGCAGAAGAAGATCCTTCGGGATGAGAGAGATGTGGTGATCTGTTAAGCTTTAAATGAATATTTGTGGTAATTGTATGGGACTTAAAGGGAGAGGATTCTTTAGTCTCTGGTGGTCGATCCATATTCAGAAGTCCCAGATTGATAGTTGAGGTAACAGTATGGGTTTTATCTTGAGTGGATTCCTCAGGACTAGTGAGATCCAGTGACTCGTCTGTATTTTGCAGCCTCAGATGGATATTTGGGGAGAGAGTACAGGATACATCAAGAGAAGATTCTTTGGGATTAGTGGGGTGGGGTGATCCACGAAGTTCAGAATTAATATTTGGGGCAGTGTGCAATTTATCAAAAGGTTCATTGGGGAAAGAGAGAGCTGGTGATCTGCTGAGTGCTGAATGGATATTTGAGCTAACAGTATCCAACTCCATGGGAGAGGGTTCCTCAGAATTAGATGAATTGAGTGACCTATCCACATTCTGGAGTCCAAAATGGATGCTTGGCATAACAGAATGTGTCTCTTCGGTAAAAGAATTCTTGGAATAAGAGGGATCTGTACTGTGAGGTCCTGGATGGATATTGGGGGTAACAAGGTTTTCTCCTTGAGAATCTTCTACAACATCATCCTTGTTCAGACTACAGGTGGGACGTTCCGCTGAGCTTCTCCCGGTGTGGTGTCCATCTGCGGGAAAATGCAAAATTTTAAATCTTTCCATGTTTACTTGCCCTTATTTCTTTTTTTTTAAACATGTTTTATTTATTGTAGGGAAAAGTTCACTACAACATACACTCACCAGCCACTTTTTTAGGTACACCTGTTCAATTGCTTCGTAACACAAATTGCTAATCAGCCAATCACATGGCAGCAACTCAATGCATTTAGGCATCTAGATGTGACAAAGAAAACTTGCTGAAGTTCAAAGTGAGCATCAGAATGGGGAAGAAAGTATTTCAAAAACTGCTGATCTACTGAGATTTTCACTCACAACCATCTCTCGGGTTTAAAGAAAATGGTCAGAAAAAGAGAAAATATCCAGTGAGCGGCAGTTGTGTGGAGAAAAATGCCTTGTTGATGTCAGAGGTCAGAAGAGAATGGGCAGATGATAGAAAGGCAACAGTAACTCAAATAACCACTCATTACATCCAAGGTATGCAGAATACCATCTCTGAACACACAACACATTGAACCTTGAAGCAGATGACTACAGCAGCAGAAGACCACACCGGGTGCCACCCCTATCAGCTAAGAACAGGAAACTGAGGCTACAATTCACACAGGCTCACCAAAATTGGACAATAGAAGATTGGAAAAACTTTGCCTGGTCTGATGAGTCTCGATTTCAGCTGCGACATTCAGATGGTCGGGCCAGAATTTGGTGTAAACAACATGAAAGCATGGATCCATCCTGCCTTGTATCAACGGTTCAGGCTGGTGGTGGTGGTGTAATGGTGTGTGGGGGATATTTACTTGATACACATTGGGCCCCTTAGTACCAATTGAGCATCGTTTAAATGCCACAGCCTACCTGAATATTGTTGCTGACCATGTCCATCCCTTTATGACTACAGTGTCCCCATCTTCTGATGGATTCTTCCAGCAAGATAATGCACCATGTCACAAAGCTCAAATCATCTCACCACTGGACAATGAGGTCACTGTACTCCAATGTCCTCCACACTCACCAGATCTCATCCAATAGAACACCTTTGTGATGTGGTGGAATATGAGATTCACATCATGGATTTGCAGCTGACAATTCTACAGCAACTGCGTAATGCTATCATGTCAATATAGACCAAAATGTTTCCATTACCTTGTTTGATCTATGCCACGAAGAATAAAGGCAAAAGGGGGTCAAACCCGGTACTAGCAAGGTGTACCTAATAAAGTAGCCGGTGAGTGTATATCATAAATGTAAAAAACAAGAAGGTAAAATCGATTTTTGTTAATGACTCACCTCTGCTGATCTCTGAAGGAATATCCTCCCGCAGACGTCGGTCATCAGCCATTGAAGATGTCTCTTCTACATACGGCACTGTCCCATCATTCAAATCTTCACCCTAAACATAAAATGGAAACAATTAAGATAACTAAAAAAAGGAAACAAAAAATAACAAATTTTACTTTGGTGAGACTCTAAGTTCTTTTTACCTGATAATGGTGAGGGATGGTGTGATCTTCCTGCATGGAATCCCGGGAATACAGAGGACGGGATTTTCTATTACTGGATCCATCTGTAGGAAACACACACACTGACTGAATAAATTGTTTCTATGTCTTTATCAGATGATGGGGGATCTAGGTGGACCCTCCGTACTGCTCTCTCCTTTACAATAACGTCTCCTCTTACCCGGTGATGTGAGGGGAGGCCAGTCCTCCATCATGATATCCTTGTAGAGATCCTTGTGTCCTTCAATATACTCCCACTCCTCCATGGAGAAATAGACAGTGACATCCTGACACCTTATAGGAACCTGACACACACAATGATACAGTCACCATCCAGACACATCCCTTCTCTGTTACTGGATAATGTCCCAGAATTCCCGGCACCGCTCACCTCTCCTGTCAGCAGATCAATGATGTTCTGTGCGACTTCTATAATCTTCTCGTCATTGTTCCTCTCAGGTTCTAGAGAGTGGGGTGCATGCTCCAAGATGGGGCTCCGGCTACTGCTGCACCCCTCTAGGACAGGTGGATACATTCCTTGTAAAAGACCCTCAATAAATGTCATCTTCACTGCTGCATATTTCTAGATAGGAGAAGAAAGGTGCAATTAACTAATAGTGACCTCCGGAATCCTCCTCACCACTCCGGTCAGGTCTGTGTTTTATTAATAGAGATAAGAGTGATGTCATGTGACCTCCCAGAATCCTCCTCACCTCTCCGGTCAGGTCTGTGTTTTATTAATAGAGATAAGAGAGATGTCATGTGACCTCCCAGAATCCTCCTCACCTCTCTGGTCAGGTCTGTGTTTTATTAATAGAGGTAAGAGTGATGTCACGTGACCTCCCAGAATCCTCCTCACCTCTCCAGTTAGCAGGTAGATGATCTCCATGGTGAGGTCCAATATCTTTTTGGTCATCACACTTCTGTCCCTGTCCATCTTTGGTACATCCCATGTAGAGAAATCCTGGTGGAGGAGAGGAACAATTAGAAGACAATGGAAGGGATTTAAAGATTGGATTGCGTTGGAATGGGAACAACTATTGTGAGTACAGTTCACACAATGCTCTAACACCTCCTTGGTAGCAGTACTGCTCACAGTAGCAATCTTTGGGGGTCATGTCTGTACATATGACAAAGAGATATGAAAGAATGAAATGGGGGGGTATAGAGGGAGGGGAAAAGTGATTGGAGGAGGAGGGTAGAGAGACAGAGAGGATTTGATCAAGGGGTGGGGTAGAGAGACAGAGAGAGGGAGGATAAGAGAGAGAGAGAGAGAGAGAGAGAGAGAGAGAGAGAGAGAGAGAGAGAGAGAGAGAGAGAGAGAGAGAGAGAGAGAGAGAGAGAGAGAGAGAGAGAGAGAGAGAGAGAGAGAGAGAGAGAGAGAGAGAGAGGGGTGTAGAGATGACAGAGAGATGGGAGTGAGGGGATAGAAAGAAAGGAAAGAGGGGGGATACAGAGAGAGGACACAGAGAAAGTCAGGCTGGAGAGAGAGGCTGGGGGGGGGTAGAGAGACAGGACAGAGAGAGATTTGGTATAGACAGATAGTAGGGATACAGAGAAAGGATTAGGGGTGGGGAGATTGGGGGGGGGTTGGAGGCGGATAGAGAGAGCAGACGGAGGTTGTAAAGGAAGAGGGAAAGAGCAACAGGGAGTGGAATGAGAGACAGTAGAGGGAGAGTCAGGATAGAGAAGCAGAGTGATGGAGAGGGGTTTAATAGAAAGAGAGAGGAGATAGGGGGTAGAGAGAGACAGGAGAGAGGGGGTTGAGAGAGAGAGGGATACAGCGACAGGGAGGGGAATGTAAGCGGGAACACAGGCAGAATGGGGAATAGGGAGAAAGGAAAGAGGCAGAGTAAGGGGGATATACGGTATATACAGTATCTCACAAAAGTGAGTACACCCCTCACATTTTGGTAAATATTTTATTATATCTTTTCATGTGACAACACTGAAGAAATGACACTTTGCTACAATGTAAAGTAGTGAGTGTACAGCTTGTATAACAGTGTAAATTTGCTGTCCTCTCAAAATAACTCAATACACAGCCATTAATGCCTAAACTGCTGGCAACAAAAGTGAGTACACCCCTAAGTGAAATAGTCCAAATTGAGCCCAATTAGCCATTTTCCCTCCCCAATGTCATGTGACTCATTATTGTTACAAGGTTCCAGGTGTGAATGGGGAGCAGGTGTGATAAATTTGGTGTTATCGCTGTCACTCTCTCATACTGGTCACTGGAAGTTCAACATGGCACCTCATGGCAAAGAACTCTCTGAGGATCTCAAAAAAAGAAATGTTGCTCTACATAAACATGGCCTAGGCTATAAGAAGATTGACAAGACCCTGAAACTGAGCTGCAGCACGGTGTCCAAGACTATACAGCGGTTTAACAGGACAGGTTCCACTCAGAACAGGCCTTGCCATGGTCCACCAAAGAAGTTGAGTGCACGTGCTCAGCGTCATATCCAGAGGTTGTCTTTGGGAAATAGACGTATGAGTGCTGCCAGCATTGCTGCAGAGGTTGAAGGGGTGGGGGGTCAGCCTGTCAGTGCTCAGACCATACGCCGCACACTGCATCAAAATGGTCTGCATGGCTGTCATCCCAGAAGGAAGCCTCTTCTAAAGATGATGCGCAAGAAAGCCTGCATACAGTTTGCTGAAGACAAGCAGACTAAGGACATGGATTACTGGAACCATGTCCCGTGGTCTGATGAGACCAAGATAAACTTATTTGGATCAGATGGTGTCAAGTGTGTGTGGTGGCAAACAGGTGAGAAGTACAAAGACAAGTGTGTCTTGCCTACAGTCAAGCATGGTGGTGGGAGTGTCATGGTCTGGGGCTCCAAACACACCTCCAAGACGACCACTGCCTTGTTAAAGAAGCTGAGGGTAAAGGTGATGGACTGGCAAAGCATGTCTCCAAACCTAAACCCTATTGAGCATCTGTGGGGCATCCTCAAATGGAAGGTGGAGGAGCGCAAGGTCTCTAACATCCACCAGCTCCGTGATGTCGTCATGGAGGAGTGGAAGAGGACTCCAGTGGCAACCTGTGAAGCTCTGGTGACCTCCATGCCCGAAAGGGTTAAGGCAGTGATGGAAAATAATGGTGGCCACACAAAATATTGACACTTTGGGCGCAATTTGGACATTTTCACTTAGGGGTGTACTCACTTTTGTTGCCAGGTTAGACATTAATGGCTGTGTGTTGAGTTATTTTGAGGGGACAGCAAATTTACACCGTTATACAAGCTGTACACTCACTACTTTACATTGTAGCAAAGTGTCGTTTCTTCAGTGTTCGTCACATAAAAAGATAGAATAAAATATTTACAAAAATGTGAGGGGTGTACTCACTTTTGTGAGATACTGTATAAAAAGAGAGAGAGAGATAAAGAGGGCAGTATGAGGTAAAGAAGGTGGTAGTAGAGAGGGGGGATGGAGTGATGGGGGGACAGAGGATAGAGAGATGAGGGAATAGAGAGATAAAAGAGAGTGGTGATACTGTCTGTATTGGCTGAATTCGCATCGCACAGACATCGCATGTGATCTGCACAGCAATGTGGTGTGAATCACATGCACTGTCTGGCATCACACTAGTGTGAACCGGGCCAGAGAGGGGACAGGGGTAGACAAAACAGAGTGGCGGAGTGGAAGAGAGATGGAGGGAAAGAGGAGAGAGAAAGGGGAGATAGGGGGTGGGGGTTAGAGAGAAAGGGGACACAGGCAGAAACAACAGAGAGGGGGGTGGGGGGTATATAGGGAGAGAGGAAAGTATGGGGCAAGAAAGGAGGTTGGGGGGGGGATAGAAAGACAGATAGAGGACAGAGATGTTGGGATTATAAATAATAAGGAGTCAGACGTGTAGATACACATCTGTGTTTTTTTAACATGCCACCCCCCCCCCCCCCCCCAATCCATGCGCCTGGCCCCTAATCTACATGCAGGGCACCGGACCCATGGATTCCAATGGGTTTTTTTATTCTTAAAGCACATGATTACAGCCAGGGGCTCTAATTGGCTTAAAAAAGGGGTAGGCTCGGGGCGCAGAGCAATGCGCCCCGAGCCCACCCAGTTATGTGACAATAGCAAACTAATATTCGCTATTGTCTTCCTGATTCTCCTCCCGGGCCAATCAGGAAGCGGGTCCTGAGACCCGATTGGCCAGGGAGTCTTAGGACTCACTTCCTGTTCGGCCGGGAGGAGAAGCGAACGGGATCCATTTGAATGGTAAAAGCACAGAACTCAACATCCGGGTGAGATGCCGGCATATGGAGGACCGACTGGACGGGCTGTGGCTGTGGACAGTGAGTACTCTTTCTGCAGATTGCCTGTACTGTCTGTCTCCCGCTTGGGAGGGGGGGGGGGGGAATCGCCGCCTTCCTGACCGTCTCCCGCATGGGGGGTGGGGTGTTGTTAGTTTGCCCCCCTTCCAAAATATTGAGCACCAGCCGCCGCTGATAGAGGTATATAAATTCTGTATACATCGGCGCTCATGGCCCGTACACGCGATCAGATAATCGTACAAAACAAAATCTGCGATCGTACGATAATCTGATGGTTAGTAAACAGCTTTCCAGAGAATCGATCACAACAGTTCATCCAAAATTATCTGAAGGGACAAACACAAAAAAAAGGTTTCTCGTAGGATACCAGATCGAATGATTTTCCTTTAATCATTGTCCGAAAATACAATACAAATACATCACGAGAATTTTCGAAACCTCTATTTTTTTTTTTTAATATGAGAGCAGCGTGCAACAAAAAAAACAAAAATAAAACGATCGATGGTTCATCTGATAATCTCATGGTATGTAGGAGGGTTTAGTTACCCTTCTAGTATGATCAGATCTATCACCACCTCAGGACATTCCCCCCTCCCACCCTCACCATAGAGATCATCCACATATTGGTATAAACATATTACTCAGAGATCATGTATGTGTAATGATATCCTATATATCCCCAGAGAACACAACACCACAACTATAGTACATGTCTATGGGGGAAATAAGTTCTATCATTGAATTTTATAAACACATATATATATTATTACCCCCCCCCCCCCCCCCCCCAATCATATAATATATACAGTAATGATATATCTCCTCCGGTATTCCCCCCTCCCTCCCTCTCTATCGCTCTCATGGTCTCTCCCTCCCTCAGCACGCTGACCCCTCAGAACCTCACACACGGCTCTTACCCCTTCTTCGCAGGTCCGGAAATAACTAACTTCCGGGATCCTCCCCGCCCACTTTCGCTCTGTGCGTTCCACGGAGACTGTGCAGCGGTGGGGAGAGCTGGTGGAACGCAAACGCCGGAAGCGGCGGGGGAGTGGGCGTGGTTTGGGGAATTTAGGGGTTCTTTGCAGGAGCGGCAAAGGGCTGGTGAGGAGAAGGGGTGGGGAGGGGCAGACACTACCAGGGTTGGGGAAGCACAGGGGCTGACCAATGGAAAGCTCTGATCATCCTTCACATAAGAACTTCTTGATTAGATA
The DNA here is from genome assembly GCF_042186555.1 of Aquarana catesbeiana. NCBI lineage: Eukaryota > Metazoa > Chordata > Amphibia > Anura > Ranidae > Aquarana > Aquarana catesbeiana. The sequence continues at coordinate 288,250,746 of NC_133331.1, read as the reverse complement.
ACAAATATCTTCTGTATGTCTATATCTAGTTATCCATATCTATCTATCTATAGATAGATATAGATACTTAGATATGTATATAGATAGATATATCCTATTCTGAACATTATAAAAAAAACAAATATATATATATATATATATATATATATATATATATATATATATATACACACACATATATATATATAGATAGACATATACACTATATATATATGCACAGTATATATATATATATCTATATATATGTAGTGTGTGTGTAAAAAAATGCGTAAAGTGGGAATATTTATTATTCTAACGTTTCCTTCGGCTCTCAATAGGAAGATCTGATTGGGTGATGGAAGTCCGATACATCCCAGAATATCTACAGAGAGAAATCTCTGGACGATTGCATCATTTCGTTCCGTCTCCAGATTTTGACGTTCTTCTGCATAGAGTCTTCCCCAATAGAGTCCCCCTCCTTCACCATTTCTGTAAAGGTGGGCAAGATGACCGAGAGGATATTACGGCTCACCTTGGAGATCATCTACCTGCTGACCGGAGAGGTGAGGAGGATTCTGGGAGGTCACATGACATCACTCTTATCTCTATTAATAAAACACAGACCTGACCGGAGAGGTGAGGAGGATTCTGGGAGGTCACATGACATCACTCTTATCTCTATTAATAAAACACAGACCTGACCGGAGAGGTGAGGGGGATTCTGGGAGGTCACATGACATCACTCTTATCTCTATTAATAAAACACAGACCTGACCGGAGAGGTGAGGAGGATTCTAGGAGATCACATGACATCACTCTTATCTCTATTAATAAAACACAGACCTGACCGGAGAGGTGAGGAGGATTCTGGGAGGTCACATGACATCACTCTTATCTCTATTAATAAAACACACCTGACTGGAGAGGTGAGGAGGATGCTGGGAGGTCACATGACATCACTCTTATCTCTATTAATAAAACACAGACCTGACCGGAGAGGTGAGGAGGATTCTGGGAGGTCACATGACATCACTCTTATCTCTATTAATAAAACACAGACCTGACCGGAGAGGTGAGGAGGATTCTGGGAGGTCACATGACATCACTCTTATCTCTATTAATAAAACACAGACCTGACCGGAGAGGTGAGGAGGATTCTGGGAGGTCACATGACATCACTCTTATCTCTATGACATAACACAGACCTGACCAGAGAGGTGAGGAGTGTTATGGGATAAGTAACCAGGATTCTGTGTGGTTTTTGTTATCTATCATGTAGGATGATGGACCAATAAAGAAATCCAGTGATTCTTCTCCTTACTTGACACCTGAGAGAAATGACAAGAAGATCCTAGCAAGTCTTACACGGTGGTATAAAGTTCCATCATCACTGCACAAAATCTACCCGGAAAAGACGAATACGTGCTGGCGTTGCGGAGAGGCAGAGGGTAACATGCTGCATATCTTCTGGTCTTGTCGGAAACTAGAGGACTTTTGGTCTAGAGCAGTGATGGGGAACCTTGGCACCACAGATGTTTTGGAACTACATTTCCCATGATGCTCATGCACTCTGCAGTGAAGTTGAGCATCATGGGAAATGTAGTTCCAAAACATTTGGGGTGCCAAGGTTCGCCATCACTGGTCTAAAGTAAGAGGCACTATAAGACAACTGAGTACGATTTGGAATCCAATCCGGCTAGATATCTTCTCCATCTTTCGGAGCTCCCAAAGTGTAGGTATAGAAACTCAATGATTGCTCATTTACTGAATGCCGCTAAAGCATGCATTCCAGCTTTATGTAAGCAGGAAGCACCCCCCACGATCGCGCTGTGGCTTAAAAATATAGCCCATATATATACTATGGAAAAAGCCACCGCAATTAGGTAAAGAGGAGAAATTCAACAACAAATGGATACAATGGTCTCTCTTTGTCAGTACCAGGGAATATGGCTGTGCACTCGTGGAGGGGGAGCAGGTGGGATAATTCAAAGGGAGTAGAGGCGTTCTTTTTTTTTTCTTTTAGGAAAGACGTGAAGGTAAAACGTATATACTGTACATATGTTGATACACATAAGATATAAGAAATGCGAAATTTCAAGATCTGTATATCTGCAGAAAATAGAACCGATATATGTTTAAGATATATTTTGATACACGCATGCAAATGTATTTTGTTTCTATGTTTAAAAATGTTGGAAAATAAAATATAGAATTAAAAAAAAAAAAAAATGATCCTAGCAGTCACCCAGAAAATAATTGAGCTGCTAACAGAGGTGAGCGGTGCCGGGAATTCTGGGACATTATCCAGTAACAGACAAGGGATGTGTCTGGATGGTGACTGTATCATTGTGTGTGTCAGGTTCCTATAAGGTGTCAGGATGTCACTGTCTATTTCTCCATGGAGGAGTGGGAGTATATAGAAGGACACAAGGATCTCTACAAGGACGTCATGATGGAGAACTGGCCGCCCCTCACATCACCTGGTAAGAAGTGAAGACTTATTCCACAGTAATTGATAGTATTGTCAAGTGCCAGTTATACAGCAGCTGTTTAGTGCTTTATGTTTTGGTTAAATTGCAAATCCATCTTTCTGTTAGGTTTATCCAAGATGGCAAAATTGTCTGAAGGTTCCACCATCGCTGTTTATTCTTTACCAGAACACAATACCATTACCAGTCCACTAGCTGCCAAACTCCCCTTACTAGAGTATGGAAATCTGACCCATACTCAAGAGAAGGTCAACAAGGTGCCAACTTTGTGCCAAGAACATCATTCACCTTCAGACATTCCTACATCACATCTTCCACAATATACCTTTTTCCATGCAATGGAAAGCTCTCAGGGTGGAGAAAACATCTCACACTTAGATGTCTCCAGCCCCAGAGGTCATACTCAGCATCTATTCACCAGTGTTAAGAAGGAACCTGTTACAGCTGTGGCACAATTCTCACGCAATGGTGTCTCCTTACCTGCTCATGAACTGAAAAATATTTCTAGTTCTTCAATGAAGGTACCTCACTCACATGTCTCAGACTCGGATAGTTTTAGCCATTTTACACAGTATTTATCTAATATTAAGGAGGAACCTCTCTCAGAGGAAGATCCCAACCACCCTGATAAATCTTCACCCACAGGTCAAGCTCATTATCCATCTTCTCTAGGTACGGAAGGAATGGTCTCAGCTGAAGAACATGTTGGGTACTATGACACCTCCAATTCCAACCTTCATACACACTGTCCATCTACTCAAGGTAAGAAGGAATCTCTCTAAGCTGAAGAACATCTCCCACACTATGACGTCTCTACATCCATATCTCGAAATAGAAAGACGGTCTTTTTTCCATTGTATACCTATTTGTATCCATATTTATATTTATTCCATTATATGTGTACATTGTATGTTTTTGTTTTGATTTGTATATATTCTTTTTGTCATGTAATAAAATTATTCTTTTTACTTATATTGTACCAATTGTGTGGTAGTGCCTTTAAAATCCCACCCTAGGGGACCCATTGCTCTTTTCTACATCCATATCTCATACATTCTGTCCATCTAATCACGGTAAGGCAGGACCACTCTCAGCTGTAGAACATCTCCTGCACTGATAAGGAACAAGAAAACCAATACCAAGTCAGAACTCACCTGCTCCAGGTCAGTGGCTTAGAAAGTACAGAAAAATGGATTAGAGTGACATCCAGGTACCTATCATTTCAGAAAGGAAGGATCAGCAACTGTAGCCTTAATACACCCAGATAGCACAGAGGTCTCCTTTAAAGCCTAACATTAGCTAGTAAGAAATATCAAGCAAAACTTGCAACAGAATCGATTTTTGCTACATGTGCCACTACCGGTTTCATGTGCCATTGCTCTCTTGCGGAGAGCGTACAAATTTCTGAATGTGTTGGATGCCTGATCCCCAACTTCACTCTGGTTTCACCTACTGATCCTTACATTGCTACAGGACACAGTAGTGGTGTAGAGGTCATCAAAAGGAGCCACAGTGTGTGGCAGAGGACCCAGCATCCAACTTACTTAAAATTTTATACTGTAATATGAGAATTCTTTTGATGGCTGTAGCTCATGAAGGTCTTCTTTATGCTGACAAAAGGGTTCTACGGTGGATAGTTCTCATGAAGAACCCAGTGCTCGTGCCCAAAGGTCATTTTCAAGCTAGCTTAGCAAGTCCGGTCCAGCGGTGTCTGGGTGAGATTCAGTCCAAAAGCTATGATGAAGATGAACATGCTGAATTGCCATGCAGAGGGTAAGCCCCCAGCATCATTGCACAAGGGTCTTGATTAATAAAAAAAAAGTGCTAGTAAAATAATAGGCTATTCAGCAACTTTGAATAAAAGAAAAGACGTCCAGCCTCCTAGGGAGCTAGCAAATACAGTGCCTTGAAAAAGTATTCATACCCCTTCACATTTTCTATTAAAATGTATATGTATCTTATTGGGATTTTATCTGATAGACCAACACAAAGTGGCACATAATTGTGAAGTGGAAGAAGAAAAATGATAAATGGTTTTCAATTTTTTTTACAAGTAAATATGTGAAAAGTGTGGCGTGCATTTGTATTCAGCCTCCTTTACTCTGATACCCCTAACTAAAATATAGTGGAACCAATTGCCTTCAGAAGTCACCTAATTAGAGAACACAGTCCACCTGTGTAATTTAATCTCAGTATGAATACAACTGTTCTGTGAAGCCCTCAGAGGTTTGTTAGAGAACCTTAGTGAACAAACAGCATCATGAAGGCTAAGAAACACACCAGTCAGGTCACACCAGAAATCTCATGGAGCATTGTTCAAACCATCATCCGAAAATTGGTAGCAAACCTACCAAGACATGGCTGTCCACCTATACTGACAGGCTGGGCAAGAAGAACATTAATCAGAAAAGCAGCCAAGAGGCCCATGGTAACTCTGGAGGAGCTGCAGAGATCCACAGCTCAGGTGGGAGAATCTATCCACAGGGCAACTATTAGTCGTGCTCTCCAGAAATCTGGCCTTTATGGAAAAGTGGCAAGAAGAAAGCAATTGTTGAAAAAAGCCATAAGAAGTCCAGTGATCCTTCTCCTCCTTACGTTTTCAGTTTGCGAGAAACCATGTGAGGGACACAGCAAACATGTGGAAGAAGGTGCTTTGGTCAGATAACACCAAAATTGAACTTTTTGGCCTAAAAGCAAAATGCTATGTGTGGCGGAAAACTAATACTGCACATCACCCCGAACACACCACCCCCACCGTGAAACATGGTGGTGGCAGCATCATGTTGTAGGAATGCTTTTCTTCAGCATGGACAGGGAAGCCGGTCAGAGTTGATGGGAAGATGGATGAAGCCAAACAGGGCAATCTTAGAAAAAACAAGTCAAAAGACTTCCAGCAGGACAACGACCCTAAACATACAGCCAGAGCTACAATGGAATGGTTTAGATCAAAGCATACTCATGTGTTAAAATGGCCCAGTCAAAGTCCAGACCTTAATCCATTTGAGAATCTGTGGCAAGACTTGAAAATTGCTGTTCACAGACGCATCCAATCTGACAGACCTTGAGCTATTTTGCATAGAACAATGGGCAAAAATGTCCCTCTCTAGATGTGCAAAGCTGGTAGAGACGTTCCCAAAAAGACTTGAAGCTGTAATGGCAGGGAAAGTTGGTTCTACAAAGTATTGACTCAGGGGGGCTGAATACAAATGTACCCCACACTTTTCAGATATCTATTTGTAAAAAATGTTGAAAACCATTTATCATTTTCCTTCCACTTCACAATTATGTGCCACTTTGTGTTGGTCTATCACATAAAATACATTTACGTTTTTGGTTGTAACATGACAAAATGTGGAAAATTTCAAGGGGTATGAATACTTTTTCAAGGCACTGTAACTAAGGGGTGGTTTTAGTAGGAAGGGTGATCCTGAGCTGGCCTACAGTTTTTTTGTTTTGTTTGCCAGTGTCAAATCCTCCTGCAGGCAACTGTATAACCCAAAGATTTAAGACTTCTTGGGACCATCAATGGACAAGAAAAAAGAAAGTTGGGCTGCAGTTGAGCTTTTAACTCAAGGTCATTAAAACTAAGGTGTGTTTTTTTTTTTTTTTTCTTGAAATAGCTGGAACTAAACCCTTGTTTTAAAAAAAAACACTAACAGGTAGGCTTTTTTTGACAGATGTCTATTCTCGTAAGTGCTTCTCCCTTTCCATCAGTGTTTTTTTTTTTTTCCTGAGAAGGTTGTCCAGGAATCCAAAATGCAGATAGCGTTGATGCGTGAGGGGAAAGTAGGGATAAGCAGGCATTCTGTCTACAAAGGCCAGCAGGAGGAAAGCGATCAACTTACCTGTCAGATTCCATACAGATTTTTTTCAATAAATGGTACGTGGGATAATACACTGGGCTTGTACACCCTCTTTTGTTTTGTGTTTTCGTAGTGTGTTACCGGGGCTTCCCCAGGCCTGTGGGCAGCAAGGAGTGGTGTGTCTCTGGCCCGTGCTGAAAAGCAGATGTGCATGAAGAACTGGTATCAGAATATGACAATAATGCGCAGGAGGTGATTGGTTTCGTTATAAGTCTATAACACCCGAGGCCACAAAAAAAAAAAATGAGGCTTGCAGGGAGCGGTAGGGGTTATGCTCGGGCTCTCCTTACAGCTTTGTTTGCCAGTGTCCAGCCACCTGGTGGTAGCTACCAAACCCATGGTCCAAGACTAAAGCCTCGTACACACGATGAGAATATCGGACCAATGATCATCCATTTTTTTTTTTTTGCATGCTGGTCTGTCGAAAATGAAGAAACAAAACTTACCAAAATTCTCCTACGACAGAATACAACTTCAGAAGTCATGTAATGGGTTGTATTGTATTCTTTCGTGGTCTTCCAATTTTTTTTTTCAGATGAATACTGTTCTGAATAAATGAAAATCATATGATCTGGTATACGAGGAAAAAAAAAAAAATCATGTTGGTCTCTTCAGATACTTTTGAATGAACTGTAGTGATCGGCTCTCGAAAAGCTGTGTACTAACGATCATATTATCGTACGATTGCTTCAAAAGCGGTATTTTTCATCCCTTTTTCTGATTGTGTGTACCAGGCATTAGATCCTGTAATGTAGGACGGTCAAGAAAAAAAACATTTTTTTTCTGTCAAGAATGAACCAAATGACTGGAAAGAAAAACTCAAAAACACAGGAGATCACAAATAGTAGTTTTCTTACAATTTAATTGAGCAAAAAACACTTTCCTTGTTTTTTTTCAAATCAAGCACATTGGCATTTCTTTATTATTTCACAGAGATAACTTCTTGATCAGTCAGTACCGTCCTAGCAATCTAGAACATCAAAACTTGGGTCCATGATATGAAGAAAAAAAAAAACAAAAAAACTTGGGTTTAAGTGTATGCATGCGGGTGTTCTCTGAATACTCCCCTTCCATCTGTCCCAGGTGGTACTGACCATTATGTAATAATGATGTAGCAAATCCATAACTTCCTAGGGTTTCAAAACTGAAACTAGAAACCCTACTGGTGACCCTGGGTGGTCTTGCAATGGAGGCCGATGACCAACACACAAACCAACTGGTAACCGAAGATTAAGCATGGAGCAGCTCACAGCAGCCTTTGGAGCCAAGTCTAAAGACTTTTGTATTCTATCTCATCCTGACTTTTTCTATGGCATGTTTACTGTTGGAGGTTATCGGAAATCACTCCCGGTATCTGGAGCTTTGGATTAAAGCGTAGGTTGCAAGACTGTCTCACCTTTTCTAGTTCATATAGGACACTGTTGTTTGCTGTTATCCACACTCAGGAGCTTGAAGACTGTACAAGGTCAGGAACTGACAGGGCAACAGATATTAGACTTCACGTGCCCTCTTACTTCCGAGTTCTCCTTAGCCACTTCTGGACCGCCCGATGTCGTTATTTTGACGTTGAATACCGTTGTTATGGCAGCAGATAGCTGCCATAACCCCGGTATTTTCTGAAACGGCAGTCGGTCCGCCACAAGATCACTTCTATCGGTGGCGGGGAAGGTGCCCACCCCCCTCCCTCCACGTTCCAGTCGTCTCCGCCTCTTACCGGAGCCGGCGGAGACGATCTGATCCTTTCCCTCAGAGGCACTGTGTCGAGTAAGGGAATGATGGCCCCCACTCGACTCAATGACGTTGGAAGACGAAAGCGTAGTCAAACGTCACTTCCGCCCAACGACCTTAAAGGGAAATTTTTTTATTTATTGAAAAAAAAAAAAGGACTTATTTTATTTTATTGCATTTAAGTGTAAATGTGAGATCTGAGGTCTTTTTGACCCCAGATCTCACATTAAAGAGGTCCTGTCATGCTTTTTTCCCATTACAAAGGATTTTTATGGGTCAAAGTTTGTCGCCATTCCACGAGCCGGCTCAATTTTGAAGCAGAACATGTTGGGTATCAATTTACACGGCGTAACTTTATCTTTCACAATATAAAATAAATTAATTGGGCTAACTTTACTGTTTTCTTATTTTTTTATTAAAACTTTTTATTTTTTCCCCCAAAAAATGTTTGTAAGACCGCTGTGCAAATACAGTGTGACATAAAGTATTGCAACGACCGCCATTTTATTCTCTAGGGCAGTGGTCTCCAAACTGCGGCCCGAGGGCCAGATGTGGCCCTTTGCTAGCCTTGTTTTGGGGGTCTAAGTAATTTTCTAGCAAAAAAAAAAAACTGATTTTAACTTGTATACAACCAGTTTGAAAAATTGGCCTGGTCCTTAGGTGGTTAAGGAGTCACTGAAAGTGATGCGTCCTTTCAGTCTCTGCCCCTTCCGGCTGCCACAAAGTGACAGTGCGCAAAAAAACGCTAATAAAATGATAGACTAAAGCAGGTAATATCAGGCCCTGTGCCAGAGATTGACAGAAACCTTCAAGTTAAAACAGAGACCAAATATCTAAGAGGGAGAGAGTGCAGATCAGCATAAATAAATACGTGTATCATGAAAAAAAAAATTCATGGATCAACACTTTGTCTCATGAGATGATTAGATATATGGTGGGGGGGGGGAAGATAATTTACTACACACAGCCACCTTCCTGCCCAGTAACTTCACAGAACGTTGCCAGCTGTCAGTTTTCCGCCTCCACCTAGCCCAAGATGGTGGCTTGAATATCGCAGGCTGCACAGCAGTTGTATAAAAGTCATATCTCTCACTGCCTGTACAGGCATAAAGATTTTATTTTAACATTGTCAGTTTTTTTTTTTTTTGCCCTTTGCTTATTCCACAGTATAAAATTGAATTATGTAAAACAAGAGGAAAAAAGGAAAGTGACGGCTCCCCATCCATTACCGGATTGGTCACATTGTCTGGTTACTCCAAGAAGTCGCAGTTGTCCATGTCCCTCACTAATGAGAGCCAACGAGCCTCTATAATCTATCTCTTCTAAGCGTACCGGTTCTGAATGCACAGTTGACCATTTATGTTGCTCCGCCACCATCTATAAAGGAAACCCCCCCCCCCCCTTGCATGCACAGACACTTTTCTGTACTGTGATATGTATACAGTTAGTATTAAGAAGGTAGTGTTGTACTTTTCACGGGAGAGCTTTGGGTCACCTTTCCAAAATGGCAGATCTGCTATAAAAAAAAAAGAAGGAAAGGAGAAGTTTGGTTCTGATTGCTGTAGAGTGACCACCATTTTATTCATAATTTATTTATTCATAATTTATTAATCAATCATCAATAAAGTTTCAAAAGGGTTGTTCCACCAAAAACCAATGTTTCTGGAGCACCAATGGTTTCTGGAGCCCGGGGATTAATGGACACTCCCTGCAAGACGTCCTATGTGATGAAACATGTAGCGGGCGGAGCCAACGTACGTGATGCCATCACACTCCTTCTCACACTTTTCCAGAGTGAAATATATACTGAGCCAAAGGCAGGTAGGTAGTCAGAGCTGGGTGCACAGGTTCAGAACGCTCAGCTTAAAGAAAATGGAAACTTGACAAAGTAGCACTAAAAACTCTCAGAGAGGTTGACCATGGTACTGTGCAACCCAGACTGGATGTTCTAGGCGTTGCAGACCTCTAAAGATCGGGGAATCTCGTAAGTGTACAAAAAATAACAGGGGGCGCAAACACCGATTTCATTACCTCCAGCAATTTATTGAATGATAAATTGAGTTTTGCTCTGCAGAGCCCCCTGAAACACATCAGTTGATATCATAAATCATTCATAAATATCATTAACTGATGAGATAAAAGTTAAAAAACATACTCACAAAACCATTGCGAATGACAGCGTAGTATAAATACCCAAGAACCAAAAGCAAGTCTATCAGTAGAACTCCTCAAGGTTCAAGTGAATGATGACACCAGCTGACATATTTCAGGGGGCACACGCCCGTCTTCAGAGCAGAACTCAAAATTGTACAAACAATAAGAACAGAGGGTATAAACACTTTTTGCATTACTTTCAGCAGTTTATTAAAAGGTAAATTCAGTTCTGCTCTGAAGAAGGGGGTGTGCCTCCTGAAACACATCAGCTGGTGTCTGCATCCACTTGAACCTGAGTTCTACTGATGAGCTTGCTTTTGGTTCCTGGGTATTTCTACTACGCTGTCATTCACAATAGTTTGTGAATATACTTTTGATCTTTTATCTTATCAATTAATGATATATAACATCAGCTGACGTGTTTCAGGGGGCACGCCCCCCTTCTTCAGAGCAGAACTCAATAAATTGCTGCAGGTAATACAATAAGTATTTGAGCCCTCTGTTCTTATTGTTTGCACAGTTATGAGATAAATTGAGTTCTGCTCTGAAGAAGAGGGTGTGCCCCGTGAAACGCGGCAGCTGGTGTCATCATCTACTTGAACCTAAGGAGTTCTACTGATGGGCTTGCTTTTGGTTCATGGGTATTTATTTATAATATGCTGTCATTCACAATGGGTTTGCGAGTACATTTTATCCTGATAATAAATTGCTGCAGGTAATGCAATAGGTGTTTGTGCCCTCTCTTCTTTTTGTTTGTTCAGAACTCTCAGCACTGCAGAAGCAGTTAGTATAAACAGCAGTGGGCACAGCCAAGAACAAGAACCAACACTGAAGAAATGGCTGCACTCCAAGATCCGTCAAAATTCGTATTTAATGAACGATCATTCCAAGTGTTACAAACAGTTCAAATGGTAAATGGTTTTACTATGCCATTTCTTCAGTGTTGATCGTATGCCAAGGCGGGCACCCGTGATATCATTAGGCTTCCTGTCTCACCTGGAGCAGCGAGTTCTTTTGTTTGGATATGAAGAACAAGAACCAAGTGGTAAACGGTTCAGCGCAAGACCATCTTTCCATAACTGCATCAGGAATGCCAGAACCTACCCCCCTACTAACTGAACCATCAGCCTTAGGCAGACTGACCCATTGGGTTATACAACATATTCAATGACACGCAGCGCTAACCCCACACAGCCACATGCCGTGGCAGTCAATCACGTGGCAAAAGCCTCGTCTGAAGATTACTTGAGGTCCTCTTGACATCAGGACCAAGAATATCCTACAAGAGAATTCTGGGAAAACAGGATACATCTGGGAAAAGTATAGGGGTGAATGGAGAAAGGGGTGTTAACTGTACATTAGATGTCATGCTTCGAGATGAGCCTCTTCAGCAGCATAAAACAGCAAGAGCCTGTGAAGTATTTAAAGGGGATCTCCTCAAATAAAAAAAAACCCTCTGCTGAATAATTTGGACTATGCCACAGGGCAGTAACTTTAAGTGAAGGCTGGACAGCTTAAAAGGGAAACAGGGAACAGAAAAAAAGTAAAAAAATTTGACTTCCCTCCCGCTGTACTTTAATTTGGAGCACCGGCTTATTACTCTATGCAGCCATTTAACCGCCACACAAAGCTTAGGATGACCTTTTTTCGAGGTCTGAGTTTTAACTGGGGGGGGGGGGGGGGGGGTGACTTTCCCAAGTGTTGTGTTGAAAGCATGAAAGATATTACTTTTCAAAGGCACAGTAGGTTGCCAAGTCAAGGACAGAAGACTGTGCTGGTGGATGGGGAGAAATAAAATATTGCGGTTTCTTGGTGGGGCAAACTTTAGCCGAACTTGGAACATTAACTGCATTATAATTTAGCAGAGGGTTGTTTTCTCAGAAATCCCCTTTAAAATATACAATAAGCTACCCATCAAAAGAAAGGATGAGCTGACAGAAAATGTATGTGTTCGATCTAAGCTCTGACAAGAGCTTTAAGGATCCAGGTAGCCACGAGCCCCCACCAACAACCGGTTAAAACAAAATCACACACACTTGGATGACAGCTGCCATTTTTTTTTTTTGTCTTTGGGTCATGGTTCCCTGGGTTTTGTCTGAACCTGTGTAAGAAATCTCATAGCCCCAGTGTCAAGTCAATACAGCTGCTCCTTCGCGTGGACCTTCTGATGCGTAATCAGGTTGGACCTCTGGTTGAAACACTTCCCGCACACTGCACACAGGAAGGGCTTTTCACCCGTGTGAATTTTCTGGTGTCGGACGCGGTTGTGGTTACTAATGAAGCACTTGCCGCACTGTGGGCAGGAATATGGCTTCTCCCCAGTGTGGATCCGCTGGTGTTTGGTGAGGTTCCGGTAGCTGCTAAAGCTTTTGCCGCAGTCTGAGCAGGAGTAGGGCTTCTCACCCGTGTGGACTCGCTTGTGCGATTTGAGGTTCTTGTTGCTAATGAAGCATTTGCCGCACTCTGTGCAGGAGAAAGGCTTCTCGCCGGTGTGGTTCCTTTGGTGGACAATGTAGTACTGTTTGGTGGTGAAGCCCTTTCCGCACTCGTCGCAAAAATACTGCTTTTCCTCGCTGTGCTCCTTCTGATGCGCTGCCAGGGTCTCGCCCGTGGGGAAGCTGACGCCACACTCCGAGCAGCAAAACGGAGTCTCCACCGCATGCATCCGCTGGTGGATGTAGAGGTACTGCTTGCTGCTAAATCGCTTTCCACACTCCTGGCACCCAAACGGCTTTACTCCCAGGTGGGTCTTCTGGTGAGCAAGAAGCCGTTGGCTACTTGGGAACCGTTTCCCGCAATCGCTGCAGAGAAACTGTTCTTTGTGGCTCCGCTTGTGGTGGCTGAGGGAGGTGGCGCTGCCAAAGGTCTTGCCGCATTGGGGGCAGGCGTAGGTCTTTTCATTGGAGTGCGTCCGTTGGTGGGCAACCAGGTACGACTTCTTGGTGAACGACTTGCTGCAGTCGGAGCACTTGAAGGCTTTCTCGCCCGAGTGAAGTTGCTGGTGCTCAATAAACTTGGCCTTGCCACGGAAGCACTTGCCACACTCAGAGCAGATCATCAGGAACTTCTCCTTGTGGATCTTCCGGTGAATGAGGAGCCCGGCGCGGGAGGTGAAGCATTTTTTGCATTCAGAGCAGACATGCAGCGTGGCTTCGCTGGCCGACTTCCCGCCGTTCTCAGCATTCGTACGGCTTCTGCTCGCTCTTACGGAGAGGTTGATGGGGAGGTCCTGGGGTTTGGAGCTAATCTCAGAGGTCTCTTCCTCGGGGCCAGAGCTGGGTGGGGATTCTGGATTTATGATAACAGTCCCCTCCTCGAGAACGGCACTCGTGGGTGATTCCAGGTGACCGTCAGCATCACCTGCCGCTTCGTTTGGAGCGCTACTTGTGGGAGATTTTGAGTTCACATCAACGTTCTCTTTATCCGGGCCAGTGCTGGCGGGCGATTCCGGATGATCATCTCCCTCAGCTTCAACGGGATCAGTGCTGTCGGGGGAATCTGGGTTAACAATGAGAGTCTCTTCCTCCGAGTCACTGCTTTCGGGGGATTCTGGATGAATGATGACAGTCTGTTCCTCTAGGGTGGTGATTTCAGGGGAGGGGGGCTGGTCAGTAACAGTCTCTTCCTCGAGGGCGGTGCTCACTGGAGATCGAGGCTGAATAATAACCGTCTCTTCCCGTAGGCCAACGATCGCACGGTAGGCTGGGTGAGTCTGGGCATGCTCGCCGTTCTGTCTGCTGTTGTCGAGGGATGCTGAAAGAGTGCCTTCTTGACTCATGCCGGAGACCGGTCACAATGTCATTCAAGAAGAAGGGTCCCGTTGATAGATGATAAAAAAGGACGACCTGTCAATCAGATAAGACAATGTGATCTTCAGTAATCATGTATACTCAGCACGGGCCTATCAATGTGTCTCAGGGAAGTACCTCAACAGTCCCAGCCGAGCATTGCAAGGGGGAATTGGATAAAAAAAAGAAATCAAATGGGGGCACCATGGCCAACACCGAGAGAAATAGTAAATTCCCTAAGACACACCGAGGAGGCCCTATATACCCTATATTACCAAAAGTATTGGGACACCTTCCTTTACACGCACATGAATGGCATCCCAGTCTTATGCCCCGTACACACGGTCGGACATTCCGACAACAAAATCCTAGGATTTTTACCGATGGATGTTGGCTCAAACTTGTCTTGCATACACACGGTCACACAAAGTTGTCAGAAAATCCGATCATTCTGAACGCGGTGACATAAAACACGTACGTCGGGACTATAAACGGGGCAGTAGCCAATAGCTTTCATCTCTTTATTTATTCTGAGCATGCGTGGCACTTTGTGCGTCGGACTTGTGTACACAAACGGATTTTGTTGTCGGGAAAATTTTATAGCCTGCTCTCAAACTTTGTGTGTCGGAAAATCCGATGGAAAATGTGTGATGGAGCCCACACACGGTCGGAATTTCCCACAACAAGGTCCTATCACACATTTTCCGTTGGAAAATCCGACCGTGTGTACGGGGCATAAGTCCGTAGGGTTCAATATTGAGTTGGCCCACCCTTTGCAGCTATAACAGCTTCAACTCTTCTGGGAAGGCCGTCCACAAGGTTTAGGAGTGTGTCTATGGGAATGTTTGACCATTCTTCCAGAAGTGCATTTGTGAGGTCAGTCACTGATGTTGGATGAAAAGGCCTGGCTCACAGTCTCCGCTCTAATTCATCCCAAAGGTGTTCTATCGGGTTGAGGTCAGGGCTTGTGACGCAGTCATAATCGCACAGGAAGGGGCCATCCCCAATCTGTTCCCACAAAGTTGGGAGCATGAAATTGTCCAAATTGTCTTGGTATGCTGACACCTTAAGAGTTCCCTTCACTGGAACTAGGGGGCCAAGCCCTGAAAAACAAGGTCCATAAAGACATGGAGTGTTTGGGGTGGAGGAAGGCCAGTCAAGTTCCTCCACCCCGAACTCGCTCATCCATGTCTTTCTGGACCTTGCTTTGTGCACTGGTCCAAATCATTTGGTGGAGGGGGGATTATGGTGTGGAGGTGTTTCTCAGGGCTTGGCCCCTTAGTTCCAGTGAAGGGAACTCTTAAGGCATCAGCATATCAAGACATTTTGGACAATTTCATGCTCCCAACCTTGTGGGAACAGTTTGGGGATGGCCCCTTCCTGTTCCAATATGACTGCGTCACAAGCCCTGACCTCAACCCGATAGAACACCTTTGGGATGAATTAGAGCGGAGACAGCGAGCCAGGCCTTCTCATCCAACATCAGCGCCGACCTCACAAATGTGCTTCTGGAAGAATGATCAAACATTCCCATAGACACACTCCTAAACCTCGTGGACAACCTTCCCAGAAGAGCTGAAGCTGTTATAGCTGCAAAGGGTGGGCCAACCCAATATTGAACCCTACAGACTAAGACTGGGATGCCATTAAAGGTCATGTGCGTGTAAAGGCAGGCGTCCCAATACTTTTGATAATATAGTACATCTTAAAACCAAATTCCAACAGAAATAACATGCAGAAATGAATGCAGCTTTGCATCAACAGGATATGTAATGTTTTTTCTAATCCCAAGCCATTTAAGGACCCGTGTTTGACCTGGTGTCGATGTACAGCAGAAATGAGACTGGGAGAGGGAGAATCAGCACAAGAAGGCAGTCAGTTGTGTTATAGTGCTTATGCGCTAACAAGGAGCACGCTGCTAGGATAGATAGCAGGGAGCTGAGCTCATCATTCTGCTAAGTCTCCTGTCACTGGCTGGGAGGAGGGACAAGACCTGTGCGGGTTACTTAACTACAGTACAGAAAAAAAGCAAGTCTCCTGCCCTGCCAAACAAGGCTGTGCTGTGTGGCAGAGCTGAAGACTGGATGGACATAAATAAACACAAATCCTCTGCCTCTCATTTCCCTATATAAACATGTATGTGGCTCCTGGGGGAGAAGAGAAGGGGAATATTACACTACTATACTAAATACTTGTACTTCTATGGATCACAGGAGCGCAGATTGCTTTGCACTCCCATGACACATTTTCAGCAGACAGCAGGCTAAAGCGCGCTGTCGGCTGACATCACAGAGCCGGTCCAGGCTCAGGCAAAACCACAACTATAAACCTAGGACCCGACCACGTGCCTGGACCGGCACCTGGCTCAGCGAGCCACTGAGAGCCTGAGCCAGCCGCTCCCGCCCCCTCCGCAGCCCAGAGCTCCAGTGGGGGGGGGGGGGGGGGAGAGAGTCAGAGACTGACAGTCACCAGCTCTCTGCTCCGGGAGCTGTGAAGCGTTCAGCGGTGTTTGATCACTCGGTTCTCAGCCTTAGAGCCGGTGAGGGACAGATGCAACATCCACCTAGGTAAGTATTATTAAAAGAAAAAAAAAATCCCAAACTTCTCTTTTAAACCTTTTACTTCTTTGGGTTCCCTTCTTCTCCCGAAAATAAAAAATTGACGAGGTCTACTTACCCTCTCCACACTCCGGTCACAGACTTCCTCCACCAGTAGTCGTCTTCAGGAGATCATTCTGCCCATTGACTAGCCTGTCGCCTACATCCCTTTCCTAGGGGGCACTTTATCACATACCCCGGGAGGGGAAATCCCGGAGTTTTGCTTTACATATACACTATACTGTCAAAAATATTGGGACGCCTGCCTTCACACACAAACATGAACTTTAATGGTATCCCAGTATTAGTCTGTAGGGTTCAATATTGAGTTGTCCCACCCTTTGCAGCAATAACAGCTTCAACTCTTCTGGGAACGCTGTCCACAAGGTTTAGGAGTGTGTCTATGGGAATGTTTGACCATTCTTCCAGAAGAGCATTTGTGAGGTCAGGCACTGATGTTGGAGGAGAAGGCCTGGATTGCAGTCTCCGCTCTAATTCATCCCAAAGGTGTTCTATCAGGTTGAGGTCAGGACAGTCAAGTTCCTCCACCCCAAACCCACTCATCCATGTCTTTATGGACGTTGCTTTGTGCACTGGCCCAAATAATTTGGTGGAGGGGGGATTATGGTGTGGGGTTGTTTTTCAGGGGTTGGGCTTGGCCCCTTAGTTCCAGTGAAGGGAACTCTTAAGGCGTCAGCATACCAAGACATTTTGGACAATTTCATGCTCCCAACTTTGTGGGAACAGTTTGGGGATGTCCCCTTCCTGTTCCAATATGACTGCATCATGAGTCCTGACCTCAACCTGATAGAACACCTTTGGCATGAATTAGAGCAAAGACTACGATCCAGGCCTTCTCGTCCAACATCAGTGCCTGACCTCACAAATGCGCTTCTGTAAGAATGGTCAAACCTTCCCATAGACACACTCCTAAACCTTGTGGGCAGCCTTCACAGAAGAATTGAAGCTGTTCTAGCTGGCTCTGGTGCTGTGAGTGGCCGGAGCCACGATGACGTCACTCCCGTGCCTGCAGGCGGGAGCCCTCCATTCTGGCAGGATACGCCACTAACGGCAGCGGCTGCATGCAGGGTCAATATCTCCTAAACTGAGCAGGTTTAGGAGATATTCTTTTTACCAACAGGTAAGCCTTATTACAGACTTACCTCTAGGTAAAAAAATCACCAAGTGGGGTATACAACCGCTTTAAGCGGTTAAACTGACCTCATATACAGACCGAAGTTCATCCCTATGATCTCTAAGGCTGGGTTCACATGATTGCGAATTGGACGCGGAGCAATAGCAGGAGATTTTCACCGGCTCTCTATGGAGATGGTTCACACATCTCCACTGCGACTCCAGTGCAAATGTTCACAGGAGTCCTGGGCGTCTTTTGGTCCGTTTCAAGTCCAAATTCAGTCCAAAAATTGGGGCTGAAATCGGACCTGAAACGGTGAACCAGGATGAATAGGACCCCCTGCTAGGAGCCACATTGGTATTAGGTGTGAACCCAGCCTCAAAGGACAGAAAGATACAATGTTTCTTTTTATCTCTCTTTTAGGGCTGAGCAATGTTGTTGATAAACATTGCCAGCTGTTTTTTTTTTTTTTTTTGACAGCTGTGAGTGGGGAACTGCTCTGCGCTGTTTACATGAATCGTGGAAATGCTGGATCAAGATCTTGGGGGGAGGGGGATTGAATCGAGATTGCAATTTTTTAACAATTAATCGTGCAGCTCTACTGGCCGGTTGCGTTGGTGACAATTATAAACAATCCTTGGTCATTGGCTGTTAACGCCATCCACTCCAAATCCTAATGACGCATAAAAATACACCTGCCTAATGCTAAAAAAAAAAAGAAAAAAAGGGAAAGGACGGGGAGGCCCTGTGGGGCTCCAAGGAAAGGACGGGGGGGCCCTGTGGGGCTCCAAGGAAAGGACGGGGGGGGGGCCCTGTGGGGCTCCAAGGAAAGGACGGGGGGGGGGGCCCTGTGGGGCTCCAGGGAAAGGACGGGGGGGGGCCCTGTGGGGCTCCAAGGAACGGACAGGGGGGCCCTGTGGGGCTCCAAGGAACGGACAGGGGGGCCCTGTGGGGCTCCAAGGAACGGACAGGGGGGCCCTGTGGGGCTCCAGGGAAAGGACAGGGGGGCCCTGTGGGGCTCCAAGGAAAGGACGGGGGGGCCCTGTGGGGCTCCAGGGAAAGGACAGGGGGGCCCTGTGGGGCTCTAAGGAAAGGACAGGGGGCCCTGTGGGGCTCTACCAACAGGACAGGGGTCCTGTGGGGTTCCAAGGAAAGGATGGGGGTCCTGTGGGACTCCAAGGAAAGGACGGGGGGCCCGTGGGACTCCAAGGAAAGGACGGGGGGCCCGTGGGACTCCAAGGAAAGGACGGGGGGCCCGTGGGACTCCAAGGAAAGGACAGGGGGGCCCTGTGGGGCTCCAAGGAAAGAACAGGGGGCCCTGTGGGGCTCTACTAACAGGACAGGGGTCCTGTGGGGTTCCAAGGAAAGGATGGGGGTCCTGTGGGACTCCAAGGAAAGGACGGGGGGCCCGTGGGGCTCCAGGGAAAGGACGGGGGGCCCTGTGGGGCTCCAGGGAAAGGACAGGGGGCCCTGTGGGGCTCCAGGGAAAGGACGGGGGGGCCCTGTGGGGCTCCAGGGAAAGGACAGGGGGGCCCTGTGGGGCTCTAAGGAAAGGACAGGGGGCCCTGTGGGGCTCTACCAACAGGACAGGGGTCCTGTGGGGTTCCAAGGAAAGGATGGGGGTCCTGTGGGACTCCAAGGAAAGGACGGGGGGCCCGTGGGACTCCAAGGAAAGGACGGGGGGCCCGTGGGACTCCAAGGAAAGGACGGGGGGCCCGTGGGACTCCAAGGAAAGGACGGGGGGCCCGTGGGACTCCAAGGAAAGGACAGGGGGGCCCTGTGGGGCTCCAGGGAAAGGACGGGGGGCCCTGTGGGGCTCCAGGGAAAGGACGGGGGGCCCGTGGGGCTCCAGGGAAAGGACGGGGGGCCCTGTGGGGCTCCAGGGAAAGGACAGGGGGCCCTGTGGGGCTCCAGGGAAAGGACGGGGGGGCCTGTGGGGCTCTACCGACAGGACAGGGGCCCTAAGGAAAGGACGGGGGGCCCCTGTGTGGCTCTAAGGAAAGTAGGATGGCTAAGAGGTATATGGGCACTGTCACAGCCAATCATAGGAGGTGGCCTCATTTCCCATACTGCAGATATACACGCCCCTTGCGTACATGTGGGACGGAGAACTCCTCCTCCTCCTATGATTGGCTGTCAGCTTTCCTGGTGTGATAGCTCCCGCTGATAGACTCAACTGCATTTATAACGACTGGCACGATTTTGCCGCACGCCGTCACCAAGAAATATATTTTGGCGTGTGCCGCCCCCCCACCACCACTGATTTTCAAAGCCTCCCAGGCTATGCAGATGACACTGTGGGCATAGAGCGTTCAGGAAACATGATAGAAGGGAATTTGTGGCCCCATCCTTAGTAGCTGTCAAAACTCCCATGCAAAAAGGCTTGCAGAATGAAGGGGATACCATCCAGGTCTCAGGACCCCCGCCCACTAGCATGCAGGAAGAAATCCATGTGGAGAGTAGAGGATGACATGAAAGCCTCAATGCTGCCTCTCTTTTTTTTATTTGTTTAGTACACAGGAGGGGGAGGGGAGGAGGAGGAGGGGGGGCTGGACCCACCCAGAGGAAAGGGAAAGACAATAATTCAATGTACAATGGAAGTCTGGGGCACTCAGGTCTATCACATGGCAGAGATGGACACACCGCCACCTGCTGCTCACAGCCAGCACTGCAGCCACATTCGGAGGACAATAGAAGCCTATGGAGGCACAGCGGACAGCGCCACCTGCTGGCCAAAGATCCAACCGGCAGCTGCCTCATTCCAATACGCGGGACGAACCGCCGGGCACGACGGCCGCTTATGTGACCTCAGGGAACCCACCCGAGGCCCCTCCACGACCCTCGCCAACCAAATAAAACACACCTGACCGTGTCCGCCCGGTGCCCACTCGGTGCCGCCACTCTCGCGGTTTCCCGCTTCCGCTCACACACACTGACCCCAGCGCGTAATGGCTCGGCTGCCTGCGCGCATGCGCGCTTCGAGCGGCGGCTCGTACGAGACAATGGAGGGGACGTCACCGGACGTACGGCGCGTTTCGGCCATGTTGACTTTGGGCAGAGGTCTGATGACTCTGTATGGGGAACTGTGGGCAGCGCAATGCTGGATAGGAGAGCCCATTCATTTTATAGGCTAGAAAGTTTCACCAATAGCAAGTCACATAACAAGCAAAAACATCAATAACAATAATAATAACAACAATAAATAAAACAATAACAATATTAATATTAATAAAAACATAATATTAATAAAAAAAATCTTAAAAATAATAATAGCAAAAATAAAAAAAAATACAATAATAATAAAAACAACAATAATAGTAACAATAATTCATAAATTGAATAATAACAATAATTAAAAATAACAGCAATAGTATTATTATTATTACAAAAAACAACAACAATAATAATAAAAATAATAACAATAAAAAAATTAATACAAATTATAATATTAAAAAATATTAACAAAAACAACAATATTTATAATAGTAATATTAATAACACAACAACAACAAAAACAACAATAATAATGATTCAAATATTAATAACAACAATAATAAAAACAGAGTAAATGTAATAACAATAATAATAAAAACATAACAACAAAAAATCATAAAAATAATAATAACAAAGCAACAATAATATTATTAATAATAATAAAAATAACATAACAACAAAAACAACAATAATAATAATTAAAATAATAATAATAATAATAACAACAACAATAGTAAAAACACAATAAAAATAATAACAACAATTATAATAAAAACATAACATAATAATATTAGTCATATTAATAATGATAATATTATGTGTACAATAGTTATTTAATATTATGTGTACAAATTATATTTAACACAATTTTTTGACTTTTTTTCACACTTGTTTGAGCATTCACTGGTGCTGTAAATACATTATTATTTTTTGCATTATTATTATTTTTCACATTTTATTCTGATTTATTAATGTTATTGTTACTTTTGTAGCACAGTATTATATATTATTTCTATAATATTATTGTGAAGGAATTCCCGTGCCCTCAGTCAACATGGCTGCTAGATATGTCCGCATCTTTTCATCACAACAGACCAGACGGGGGAGGTGAGGATTCTGGGAAAGTCACATGACATCACTCTTACATTTTTTAAATATAGCACTGTGACAGGTGAAGAAATGTAAATTCTTGCTCACATGTGCCCCCTGCTTGTCATACCTCACCGCCTATAAAGAAGACTCCCTTCCTCTGTTCTAGTGTTATAAATTTGTCCTCTAGGAGGCTCCAGACTCTCCAGGGGTCCTTGAAGTAAGTTGTAGCTCTGTAGGGGCACCACTAGAGGGAGCTGTGAGTAAACGCTTTTTCTGCACAAACTCTGGATTCCATATTTTACTTTTTTTTCTGGGATGCAATGTGATCTCTAGTGTTTGTCTGAAGGTCGGTGTACAGCACTCTCATCCCTCTGTGGTCCACTGGATAAAAGGGGTAGGTGATATGAGATGTGGTCATTGTTATTGGGGGTGGGGAGTAATGCAGGAAGCCTCATGTTACATGCACACTGTGCACAGGTGTTCTGGTGATAGATTTTTCTTTCAGTGTAAATTTGGGCTCTGTTCAGCACTTTCACACACAGCCTGTAGGGAGCGCTCTATAGACAGCAAGCATCCTCCTTTTATTGCATGGGAATTCTTGGTAAGCTGTTATAAAAATGAACCCGTATCCAATCCACAGCAAGAGCGTTCATAGGACAGCACCAATCCTACCTCTCTAAAAAGGCCCCCCCATCCCAACACTTACCTTCCCTGTCCCCCAACACTAAGCTTCCCTGTCCCCCAACACTAAGCTTCCCTGTCCCCCCAACACTTACCTTCCCTGTCCCCCCCAACACTTACCTTCCCTGTCCCCCCCAACACTAACCTTCCCTATCCCCCCCAACACTAACCTTCCCTGTCCCCCCAACACTAAACTTCCCTATCCCCCCCAACACTAACCTTCCCTGTCCCCCCCAACACTTACCTTCCCTGTCTCCCAACACTAACCTTCCCTGTCCCCCCCCCAACACTTACCTTACCCATCCCCCAAAACACTAACCTTCTCTGTCCCCCCCAACACTTACCTTCCCTGTCCCCCCCAACACTAACCTTCCCTGTCCCCCCCAACACTAACCTTCCCTGTCTCCCAACACTAACCTTCCCTGTCCCCCCCCAACACTTACCTTACCCATCCCCCAAAACACTAACCTTCTCTGTCCCCCCCAACACTTACCTTCCCTGTCCCCCCAACACTTACCTTCCCTGTCCCCCCCAACACTAACCTTCCCTGTCCCCCCCAATACTTACCTTCCCTGTCCCCCCAAAACACTAACCTTCCCTGTCCCCCCAAAACACTAACCTTCCCTGTCCCCCCCAACACTAACCTTCCCTGTCCCCCCCAACACTTACCTTCCCTGCCCCCCCCAGCACTTACCTTCCCTGTCCCCCCAATATTAACCTTTCTTATAAATCCAACACTGACCCTCCCTGTAATCCTATCACTGACCTAATGCTAACCATATATTCAGTCCTAACACTGCCCTAATGCAAACCAAAGCGAGCGCTTCCCCCCCCCCTCATGAACCATACCAGGTCGCATACCCTCAACATGGGGGGGGGGGTGCTTTTGGGCGCCTTGTCGCAAAGCACCTTGTCCCCATGCTGATGGGGACAAGGGCCTCTTCCCCACAACCTTGGCGGGTGGGGAGCTTATCAGAATCCGGAAGCCCCCTTTAACACTGGGGCCCCAAGATCCCAGCTCCCCCCTATGTGAATGAGTATGGGGTACATTGTACCCCTACCCACTCGCCAAAAAAGTAGTGTAATGTGACAAAAGAATATAGACAGTTTTTGACAAGTCCTTTATTAAAAATGTCCTCTTCTTCCTCCGTCTTCTTCCTCCGTCGTCTTCTTCTTCCCATGTTGAGGGCATGCAGCCTGGTATGGTTTAGGGGG
This sequence comes from Aquarana catesbeiana, assembly GCF_042186555.1. Lineage (NCBI taxonomy): Eukaryota > Metazoa > Chordata > Amphibia > Anura > Ranidae > Aquarana > Aquarana catesbeiana. The sequence goes on along the minus strand of NC_133331.1, from coordinate 288,227,031 downwards.
GGGGTGATCGCTCATCCCCTCTCTTTCCTGACCTGCCGGGCTGCATGCTCGGATAAGGGTCTGGTATGGTTTTAGGGGGGAGACCCCACACCATTTTTTTCGTGAATTTTTTAAGCCGGCAAATTTTGTTTACATTCAGCTGTCAGCAGGGAAGCCCATGATTTATCAGTTGTTAAGGACACAGCGGCCGGCTTCCCGGCCCGCTCCTTAGCAACCAGCTATACACAGTGAATGTAAAGCCAAAAAAAACCCCTTGCAAATCGTGGGAAAATTGCAGTACAAAGGCAGTACTTGCATTTTGAATGCGGGTCCATTGAAGTCTATTACATGCAAAACGCTGCATTTTGCGGGAAAAAAAGTCCCCGGCCCTTTCCAAAAACGCAGAGGCACAAAAATGCATTGACGTGAATGTGTTCCATAGGAACCCATGTTAAAAAAAAAATGAAATGCGTTTCTGCAAAAAGCATGAAAAAACGCATTAATGTGAATGGAGCCTAACACTGAATCTAATGCCCTGTACACACGGTCGGATTTTCCGACGGAAAATGTGTGATAGGACCTTGTTGTTGGAAATTCCGACCGTGTGTAGGCTCCATCACACATTTTCCATCGGATTTTCCGACACACAAAGTTTGAGAGCAGGCTATAAAATTTTCCGACAACAAAATCCGTTGTCGGAAATTCCGATCGTGTCTATACAAATCCGACGCACAAAGTGCCACGCATGCTCAGAATAAATTAAGAGACAAAAGCTATTGGCTACTGCCCCGTTTATAGTCCCGACGTATGTGTATTACGGCACCGCGCTCAGAACGATTGGATTTTCCATCAACTTTGTGTGATCGTGTGTATGCAAAACAAGTTTGAGCCAACATCTGTCGGAAAAAATCCATGGATTTTGTTATCGGAATGTCCTATCAATGTCCGACCGTGTGTACAGGGTATAAGTCTAATGCTAGCCCTCCATTTAATCCTAGCACTGACCATAATGTTCACCCTACATTAAACCAAACACTGACCCTAGACATGTGCAGAACGAAAGGATTTGTTCAGTTTTGATTCGTTTTTTACATAACTTGTTTAGTTAAATTCATTTAATTTGTTATTTTATTTGAGTTCAAATCGATTTGAATTTTCTGAATTTGGTCTACCTCAATTCGACCGAATTCAGAAAATTCAAATCGATTCAAATTCCATTCGAATTGTATTCAAATTTGAATTGAATTGCTTTCAAAATCAAAATTTAAATTTTGGAAGATGAATATATTATTTATATTCCATTTCATTCTATTGTTTTTTCCATTCTATTCTTCTATGTTCTGCTCTATTCTTTTCTTTTCTATTGTATTGTATTCTTTTCTATTTAAATTAAATGTAATCTATTCGAATTTCAGGAAACAGTTATATTCTTTCTATTCTATTCTTTTTTATTTATTTTATTCTGTTCTATTTTATTTTCTATTCTATTCAAATTTATTCTATCAAAATTTTGGAAAATGGTTATATGCTTTCTTTTCTATGTGATTGTTTTTTAAATGCTAGTCTATTCTTTTGTATTCTATTCTTTGCTATTCTATTCAAATTTGAATTTATTCTATTTTAAATTTGAATTGATATTCTTTCTATTTTATTCTATTCGATTGTTTTTTTTCTATTCTATTCTATTGTATTCAAACTTATTTTATTTGAAATTAGAATTTCAGAAGATGGATATATTGCTTCTATTTTATTCTATTCTATTTTTTAATAATATTCCTTTATTTTTCTATTCTATTTTATTTTGTTCTTTTAATTTCTATTCCATCCCTTTATTTTCTATTTTATTTCTATTCTTTTATTTTGTATTCTGTTCTGTTTTACTTTATTTTATTCTATTCTTTTATTTTCAATTCTATTATTTTCTATTTTTTTTTATTCTATTCAACTTTATTCTCTTCGGAAATGTGAATTAGAATTCGAAAACTCTTCTAATTCGAATTTCGTCTGAAATTTTGTTTCGTTATTTCGGATTTGTTTAACCTCTTTTTTCGTTCGGATAGATCCGAATCTCCGAATAACGAAAAATTCATCTAAATTTCAATTCTGGAATAAAATGACCCGTACGTGAATCGTTCATATCTACTAATGTTAACCCAACATTCAATCCTAAACCAAATACCGACCCTTCCTGTTATCCTAACACTGAATCTAATGCTATCACCCCTTTAATTCTAACACTAACCCTAATGCTAGTCCTCTATTCAATCATAACATTAGCCCTAAGGCTAACCCTGTAATCCCAGAACTGAATCTAATGCTAACACTCCTAACACTCCACTAGAGTCTAATCCCAACCCTGCATTCAATCCTAACACAAAGCCTAATGCTAGCCCTCCACTCAATCCTAACACTGACCCCAGAGCCAATGCTCCCTTTAAATCTAAGACCCCATACACACTATTAGATTTTCTGCAGATTTTTGTCTTTAGATTTACCAAAACCATGCATTGCAAGGGCCTGCCCGATTGGATACAAATTGAAACTCTTAAGGTTTGACCTCGTATTATATGGTTTTGGTAAATTTGAAGACATAACCTGCAGAAAATCTAATAGTGTGTATGGGGTGACACTATACACTGACCATCCCTGTAATCCCAACACTGAATCCAATGCTAACCCTCTTTTTAGTCCTAATACAGATAATGTCTATAATTCTAACACTAAATTTTCTTGCAATTCCAACACTAAATCTGTGTACCCAAAACTAATCGTCACACGTAACTTTCACGCTAAAGGACTAAGGTTGCGGTTGTTTTACTGAAGAAACAGAGGCTGTTCATATTACAAAGTAATAAATATAAAATCCTTACACTAATCCTTGATGTAACCCCAACGCTGACCCTATAACCTTAATGCTGACCATCCCTGTAACCCCAACACTAAAGCTGCCCCCCCCCCCCCATGGCTCAAATTTCTTCTGCCTCACAGAAATCAGCCACTATTCAAGCCCTGGATGGCTCTGCTGGCACCACCCAGCTCCACAAATTTCGGCTGAGAAATTAAAGGAGCGGACAAGACGATCTTAAAAATGTCCTCCTGCCTTCTGTTTACTAAAAGGAGTCACAAAATTTGACTGTAGAGATAAAGTATTATATGAAACAAGCCCTTCCTGTACTATTCTTCTAGTGTAGGAGATGATATACAAGGGACAGGGGACTTTTGTCCAATTTCCTTGCTTTCTTTTGCCTCTTCGTGTCGGTAGATTTCTCAGAATGACGTGTGAGGGCAAACGCAGAGCCATGCCAATGTCCCTTCGAGAGATGGTTTTTATGGTTAAGATTTTGGATGCAAAAGACTATGACTGCAAGCATGCCAAGTACCCCAAAGCCAACCTTCGCAAAGACCACATTCTGCAGTTGGCTGTGGCCACGCTGCAGAGGAAGTGCGGGGTAACGAGGACCAAGATGCAATTGAGGAAAAGGTGGTCAGACTTAAAGAACAAAAAATCACTGCAGCTGGAGAGCATTAGGAGGCTGATTGTGCGTAAATGTAAGATCTCTGCCTCGGCATCGTGTCCATGTGCTTGTGTGTCTATGACCATTTTGTTGTCCATAGTTGCTTTACAAATTTGGGTTTCCTTGCAGGGATACACAAGAACTGCAGAAAGATACAAATCAAACAAGAGCCTGATGCAAGCGTAGAGTCCAACAAAAGTCAACAAAAAGAAGGTAGAGAGAACATATTTCCTTCCTTACTACTACTTTTATAGCCTCTCTTTTTTTTCTTGTCCTTATCATCACCTTCTGCTCCTCATCATTTTCTTTTGCTCCTTGTCCCCTCTTTCTGATCTTTGTAATTTCCATCTGCTTTTCCTCCACCCCTCCTGCTTCTCATACTCTCCTCCTTTTCTTCTCAAACTGATCCAGCTGCTCTTTCTGCTTCTGGTCTTCTCCTACTGCTCCTTGTACTTTCCTTCTGCTCTTCCTCCACTCCTCCTTTTCTTCTTCTGAAAATGATTCCACTGCTCTTTCTTGCTCCTGGTCTTCCCCTACTGCTCCTTGTACTTTCCTTCTCTTCCTCCACTCCTCCTGCTTCTCATACTCTCTTCCTGTTCTTCTTCTTAAACTGATTCTACTGCGCCCTCTGCTCCTGGTCTTCCACTGCTCCTCCTTCCAGCTCTTCATCCTTATCCTCTCAGAACTTTCCACTTGTTCCTTTTCAGTTTCTTTTCTGCTCACAATTGTTTTTGCATTCTCTGCATCCTTTTTTGTTTCTTTTCTGCATCATCTTCGCCTTCTGCTCCTCGTATTCTTTATCTAATCATCTAACTCCACTTTTTTTTGCTCCTTGTCCCTTTTTTTTTCTCCTTATCTTCTTTCTCCTCATCCTTTTTCGCTCCTCATTCTTTCCTTCCATTTCTCTCCCACTGCCTCTGCTCTTCATCCTGTGCTTCTACTCTTCCTCTTTTTCCTGCTTTCCTTTTTCTTCTTTTTACGCTTCTTTCTCTTCTGCTTTATATATATATATATATTATTTTTACTTCTTTTTCTTGCCATATGTTGCTGCTCTTGCTTTTTTTCCTTGACCTTCTGTGTAGTTTTTTAAAATTTCTGCTTCTCCGCATGTCTTCCATCTGCTTTTGCTGCTTCTTCCCTTTTTGCTTATTTTTCTATTTCTACCTCTATTTTTTTTCTGATCTTTGTCCTCTCCTTCTGTTCCTGGTCCTCTCCTTCTTCCTCTTTTCATCCTCTCCCGTTCCTCTTCCTTCTTATTGCTCTTCAACCTATCCTTCAACTCCATTCTTTTTTTTTTTTTTTTTTTTTTATATCAACTATGACTCATCCCAGCCCAACACTCCCTATAACCACAACACTAATGTTGGCTACCCACAGCTTGAACTTCAAAAATTCGAAAACATGGGTGGCCCTGCCAACTCCCAGTCCCAATTTAGCTGTCAGTAGAGAATTTATGTCTGACAGTGGAATGTGAATAAAGGGGTGGTACTTAAAAAAAAAAAAAATTCCCCAGGACAATAGGTCTAGTGTAGATTTTAAAGAGGAACACCATTTACACAAACAAGAAAAAAAGTGGTGTCATGCTTAAAATCCATTACATGAAAGTGGGGCGGGGTGAACGTGTGCCTTCCCCCTCCCCTAAGCCAGGCCACATAGTGGGGGGGATGAAATCCATGTTGCTGCTTCCCTCGTGCTAAATGGCCATTTACACAAAAGGGCAGGTACTCGCAGGAGATGTCATTGTTCACATATGGACATTACAATATTTAGTCAAAAATGTAATGAAAATCTTACTTTCCTTCTGCTTCCTGTCCTTTCCTTCTGCTCTTCGCCTTTTCCTTCTGCTCCTCATCTTTTCCTTCTGCTCCTCTTTTTTTCCTTTTTGCTTTTTGCCTTTTCTTTCTGCTTCCTTCTGCTCTTTGCCTTTCTCTTTTGCTCTTTGCCTTTTTCCTTCTGCTTCTCGTCTTTTCCTTCTGCTTCTCGTCTTTTCCTTCTGCTTCCTCCTTCTCTTTGTCTTCTCCTCATCGTCTCCAAAGACAAGACAGAAGACAAAGAGAAGACCTCTTTGTCTTTTCCTTCTGCTCTTTGCCTTTTTCTTCTGTTCCTCGTCTTTTTCCTTCTGCTCCTCATTTTTGCTTTATTCTGCCCCTCGTCTTTTCCTTCTGCCCCTCATCTTTTCCTTTTTTCCTTCTGCTTCAGATCCTTCTCTTCACCTTTTCCTTCTGCTTCTTGCATTTTTCATTCTGATTCTCATCTTTTCCTTCTGCTTATTCCTCCTCTTTTTTCGTCTTCTCCTTCTTCTCTTCATCTTCTCCTTATCTTCATCTTAGTCTTTTCCTTTCTGCACCTAGTCTTCCTTTGCTGCTCCTTATCTTCTCCCTTTGGTCATGATGCTCTTCTTCTGTCCCTCAAGCTCATGTTCCAGTCTCCCCTCAATTCTTGTCCTTCCCTTTGCTGCATTTCTCTTCAGCATCCCTTCAACGTTTTGCTGACACAGAGACTTTTATTTCTTCAGAACAAGAACGTACGAACCAACTCAGCCGGGAGGTCACACAAAGTCTTTCCACCAAAAATATCGCTCTAGAGAGAATAGCCATCTGCATGGATGAAATTAGAAGGCTAAAAGCTTCCATTTGCACCTTAGAAAAAGACATGTCTAAAGTTCAAAAGCTGATTTCCAAGGATTTTTAGAAAAATAAGTTTTATATAAATAAAATGCTTTTTATATTGTATAAATATTTTTTTCCTCTGTTTCTACATACGAAAAAATAAATAAATAATAACACAAACCAGCTCTTGTACAAACTATTGGTGAGATCTCCATGCTTGAGCACCTGGATCTGCACACCCGCGCACACTCCACCTATCGCTTTTCACTTGCCTTCAACATGCAAACAGCATATCAATGAATGTTGAAAAGCTAAGACTCCAAAGCAACAGTTATCTGTGCTTGGTATTGAAGGGCATTTCGCCCTTAACAAAGATGGTGATGTTTACCGTCATAACAGCTCAGTTACCTGCGTCTTCAATTGTGGAACCATTTTCTTGTGGATCAGAATGAAACCCTAAGTATATGGTCTGCAACAAAATGGCTACTGGATGGCTCATTGATTGTGATCTCCTTTGCCCTCTAGTGGTCATTGGCAAAAGACTACATTTCCCAACCTCCCCTGCACTTTCCTGTCCATTGTGGTGTCATAAGCAGCAGCTAAGCATGTAGAAGAGGAAGGTATGTTGTATCAATGCAATGGGGCATCTGGTGGTCGTATCCACTTCCAGAGAAGATGAGAATCATTGGAGGGGTCCAGGCAGGGGGGCAGGCTGTTATTCTGGGCTCCTTATAAAAATTTTGGGTGCTCCTCCTTTAAATGACAGCTCCACCTGCTTGTTAAGGTTGGAGAGGGTCTTGTGTTGTGGGCTCGATATCTGCATTTTCGGGATTTAAGCCTCAAGGGTGGAGACCTCTAGTGGTTTAGAGTTGACCTCTCAAATTACAATCTGTACAATCTCCTTTAGGGTAGGTGTTGGTAAATCTAATGGTGGATGCTCATGCGTTGATTTTATTATACAGTTGATGCAGAAAACGAACAAATCTATAAACAATCAAATAGTCATTTCTTCCCTTTGTGTGATCGAGCAAGACACGACATAGATCAGATTTGATCGATCAGTGAGAAAACGATCGGTTACACTGAAATAGATCTGATTCTTAGATTGCATGTGAGAGTGAGATGCGATTAAATACTTACGATCGTATCTTTAATCTATCGATTGAAACCCGGCTCTTCGAATGGGTTGACAAAATTAGATTGAGTATTCTCATCAGGAGACATTGATCGGAAAACAAAATTGATTATCTATCGATGTGTGTGTGGCCACCATTACGGGGAATGTAACGGTTGACCTTTAGGCTCCCCACACACATTACAATCTGATTGTACAATCTGTTATAACACGTTTGTAGTGCAAGGGCCTGCTTGATTGGATAGTCTAGGTAGTTCCTCGTATTACTTTGGTCTGGTAGATTTAACCCTTTTGCTTCCAGATCTGTTTTTGAATATTTTTTTGGCACACACGTTAAAAATAATTTTGGGTCTGAAGATTACATAAAACCCCCAAACATAAATTTTTTTCTCAAAGTTAAGCAACAGTTTATCAAGCACAAATTTCCAGTAAAAAATAAATTTTACCAATTTTTTTTTCTGTAAAATATAAAAGATGAGGTTGCGCCAAGTAAATAGATACCCTACATGTCAAGCTTTAAAATAGAGATGCACAGATATATCGGTCGCCGAAAATTATCGGCCGAAAATAGGGTTATCAACATTTTGTCAATATAAAAGAAAGTGGTGATAATGGCATGCTGTGTCCTATTGACTTCAATGCAAAGTCACGTCCCATTGTCTTCAATGCAAAAACGCCCCCTATTGACTGCAATGCAAAATTGCGTCCCATTGACTTCAATGTAAAAATGCCCCCTATTAACTGCAATGCAAAAAATGCCCCCTATTGACTTCAATGCAAAATCGCATCCCAGTGACTAAAATGCAAAACGTTGTCCCACTGACCTCAATGCAAAATCGCATCCCACTGAGTTCAATGCAAAATCGGATCCCACTGACTTCAATGCAAAATCACGTCCTATTGACTTCAGTGCAAAATCACGTCCTATTGACTTCAATGCAAAAATGCCCCCTATTGACTGCAGTGCAAAATTGCTTCCCATTCACTTCAATGCAAAAATACCCCCTATTGACTTCAATGCAAAAACGCCCCCTCTATGGACTTCAATGCAAAATCGCATTTCATTTATTTCAATGCAAAATGCCCCCTATATGAATGTTTGTTTTTCGAACATTGAATCGCCTTTCAGCCAATCGGGAAGCTCGGGTCTAATAACCATCACCTGATTGGCTGAAAGGATAGGCGCTGCTATTGGGCGCCTAGCAGGAAGCAAGAAGAGACACACGGAGGACACAGCTCACCGCTGCCTGACCCGTCGCCAAGATGGGGTAAGTGCCGGTCAGACGACAGGCGGGGGTCACGGTGGCTGCATTTGATGGGGCACAGTGGTGGCATTTGATGGGCACAGTGGCGGCATTTGATGGGCACAATGGTGGCATTTGGGTATAGTGGCTGCATTTGATGGGCACAATGGTGGCATTTCATGGGCATAGTGGCTGCATTTGATGGCACAGTGGCTGCATTTGATGGGCACAGTGGCTGCATTTGATGGACACAGTGGCTGCATTTGATGGACACAGTGGCTGCATTTGATGGACACACTGGCTGCAATTGATGGGCAAAGTGGCGGCAATTGATGGGCACAGTGGATGCATTTGATGGGGCACAGTGAGGCTGCAATTAGTTTTTTTTCCTGATTTTTTTTCAGTTTTTCTTTGCCCTCCAGAAAATGAGCACCAGCCGCCACTGTTGTAGCCTACTCCAAATAATCAGAACCATCTTGAAGATTGTAGACTTACTCTGTGAAGATCCCGAGATATTAAGGGCCCTTTCAGACGGATGTGTCCGTGTACGGGCTCCGCTTTGCTCAGCGGGGGATCGCTCCGTCGATCCCCGCTGAGCAGGCAGATGACAGGTCTGTCTCTGCTCAGTATGCAGGGACCGACCTGTCAGAGCGCCGCTCTCCTCTATTGGGGATCGGATGAAGATGGACTGTAGAGTCCGTTTTGATCCGATCTGCCAGATGGATGAAAAAATAGGGTGTTTCCATCCGTCACACTTTAGCAGATCGAAGCGGGTTGGATGTCAGCGGACATGTGACCGCTGACATCCGTCGCTCCATTGATCTGTATGTAGCGTCCGTTCAGGTCCGCCTAAAAAACTGACAGGCGGACCTCAACGATCCGCCCGTGTAAAAGGGGCCTAACTTCCTTGAATTCTGTGACACGTAGTCACTATGTCCTGTGAGTGGGCACTGCTGTGTCACACATTTTGCAGAGCCTGCCTTCTGATCTACAGAGGTGCTGAGAGGAGGAGTTTCAGGAGGTGGAGTCAGTACAGGAATCATTTGCTTGCAGACAGCAAGGTACCGTGGGATATGTAGTCCTTGGTAATGGAGGAGAAGCTGCAAAGCATGCTGGGAATCCAGGGAGCTGTGGAAAGAGATGGCCAGCAGACAGGCAGCACTCACAACATGAAAGGAGATTTTTTTAAATAAGGTTATATTGGATTGTCGAAAATAACGGTTGTTTGTATCATTATTACAATGCTGATGTTATACAGTGCTTTGCAAAAGTATTCACCCCCTTGGCATTTTTCGTGTTTTGTTGCCTCAGAACCTGGAATTAACGTGGATTGTTTGAGGATTTGCATCATTTAATTTACAGAACATGCCCACAACTTTGAAGATTTTTTTTTGTTTTTTTTATTGTAAAGCCAACAACAAATAGGACAAAATAACGGGAAAAGTCAATGTGCATAACTATTCACCCCCCTAAAGTTGATACTTTGTAGAGACACCTTTTGCGGCTATTACAGCTTCAAGTCGCTTTGGATAAGTCTCTATGAGCTTGCCACATCTTACCACTAGGATTTTTGCCCATTCCTCCTTGCAAAACTGCTCCAGCTCCTTCAAGTTGGATGGTTTGCGCTTTAAGCAATCTTTAAGTCTGACCACAGATTTTCTATTGGATTGAGTTCTGGGCTTTGATTAGGCCCTTCTAACACATTTACATGTTTCCCCTTAAACCACTTAAGTGTTGCTTTAGCAGTGTGTTTGGGGTCATTGTCCTGCTGGAAGGTGAACTCAAGAATATCCCTGTATTTAGCACCATCCATCTTTCCCTCAACTCTGACCAGTTTCCCAGTCCCGACTGCTGAAAAACATCCCCACAGCATGATGCTGCCACCACCATGTTTCACGGTGGGGGATAGTGTGCTATGGGTGATGTGATGTGTTGTGTTTGCGCCAGACATAGGGTTTTCTTTGATGGCCAAAAAGTTAAATTTTTTGTCTCATCAGACCAGAGCACCTTCCTCCATACATTTTGGGAGTTTCCCACATGCCTTTTCGCAAACTCAAAACGTGCCATTTTGTTTTTTGCTGAAAGTAATGGTTTTCTTCTGGCTACTCTGCCATAAAGCCCAACTCTATGGAGCGTACAGCTTATTGTGGTCCTATGTACAGATACTCCAGTCTCTGCTGTGGAACTCTGCAGCTCCTCCAGGGTTACCTTAGGTCTCTGTGCTGCCTCTCTGATTAATGCCCTCCTTGCCCGATCCGTGAGTTTTGGTGTGCGGCCGTCTCTTGGTAGGTTTGCTGTTGTGCCATGTTCTTTCCATTTGGTTATGATAGATTTGATGGTGCTCCTAAGGATCATCAAAGTTTTGGATATTTTTTTTATAACCTAACCCTGACTTGTACTTCTCAACAACATTGTCCCTTACTTGTTTGGAGAGTTCCTTGGTCTTCATGGCAGTGTTTGGTTAGTGGTGCCTCTTGCTTATGTGTTGCAGCCTCTGGGGTCTTTCAGAAAGGTGTGTGTATGTAATGACAGATCATGTGACACTTAGATTGCACACAGGTGAACATCATTTCACTAATTATGTGACTTTTGAAGGTAATTGGTTGCATCGGAGCTTTTTATGGGCTTCATAACAAAGGGGGTGAATACATACACACATGCCAATTAACAGTTTTTTATTTCTGAAAAATAGTTTTATGTATTTTTCTAATTTTACTTCACCAACTTAGACTATTGTGTTCTGATCCATCCCATATAATTCAGATTAAAAAAACATCTGTAATGTAACAAAATAGGTAAAAAGCCAAGGGGGGTGAATACTTTTGCAAGGCACTGTAAAATAAAAGTGTGTGCTGTGACCATAGAATTTCTTTAAAGGTAAATTGTACAGTCAGATTGTAATCTGTACGGTGAGCATTACAATTACCTCCCTTTTTTTTTACTAGTTAAATGTATGGAGTGAAGATTGCAAAACATCTCTTGCTCTGTATATTCCACAGTCCCCAAATTCAGCAGGTTTTTGATAGGGTCTCTCAGCTGTCCTGTAGACACTTGTTATGTGATTCAATGCCAGTTTTTATGTATGATGGAGTAAGTGAAGGTAATGACGACCCAGCGTGTGCTCGATATTTGTTTTAATTGCAGAGCCTTCAAGTCCCCCTACCGGTGTTTCCAAAATCTTTAAGATGGAAAAGGACAAGATGGACGTGACTAGAAGGTTTTTCAGTCTCACGTTGGAGATCATCTACCTGCTGACCGGAGAGGTGAGGAGGATTCTGGGAGGTCACATGACATCACTCTTATCTCTATTAATAAAACACAGACCTGACGAGAGGGGAGGAGGATTCTGGGAAGTCACATGACATCACTAGTATCTCTATTAATAAAACACAGACCTGACTGGAGAGGTGAGGAGGATTCTGGGAAGTCACATGACGTCGCTCTTATCTCTAATAATAAAACACAGACCTGACCGGCGAGGTGAGGAGGATTCTGGGAGGTCACATGACATCACTCTTATCTCTATTAATAAAACACAGACCTGACCGGAGAGGTGAGGAGGATTCTGGGAGGTCACATGACATCACTCTTATCTCTATTAATAAAATACAGACCTGACCGGAGAGGTGAGGAGGATTCTGGGAAGTCATCTGTCTTTGCTGCAATGTTTCCATGTAGGATTTCACGGTGGTGAGAGAATCTGGTGAGCTGATCTCACGCAGGATGAATTGTACTGTATCTCATGGCTCCAATGACAGTCAAGGTGCAACTGTTGGCTTGAAACCTCTCGTACCCACAGGCGAAATAAAGAACGACAACATCTTGAAACTGACCAGCAAAATCATTCATCTGCTGACAGGAGAGGTGAGCGGTGGCGGGAATTCTGGGACATTATCCAGTAACAAACAAGGAATGTGTCTGGATGGTGACTGTATCTAGGGCTGCCAATAGGGGGGGCACCACTGGCCCTCCTGGGACCACAGGCCACATCAGTTCAGCAGGGGGGCCCAGGCAGCTGACAAGCAGGACGAATCAGATAGTGGACAGGGAGGGTGATTGGTGCGGCGGAGGGGTCAATTACTGGAACCGATCTCCTGTGTGGCTTTCGCTGCCGCAGCTGAAAGCTGGCTTCTCCTCCTCTCACTCCCACTGGCTTTCAGCTGCTGCAGGGAGAGTCACACAGGGGATCGGTTCCAGTAACTGCCCCCCTCTGCCGCACTGATCGCCCTCCCTGTCAAGGATCAGATTGCCCCTGCTGCCCCAGGGCCCCCTGGGTGTCGCTTTCCCCCCCACAACATTGCTGGCTTCTCCTCCTCTCCAACCTTCTGGCTTTCAGCTGCTGCAGGGAGAGCCACATAAGGGGATCGGTTTCAACCATTTCCCCCTTTCCAGCACCGATCACCCTCCCTGTCCAGGATACAATTCCCCCTGCTGCTTGGGCCCCCCCCCCGTGTGCTGATTTCCCCCACAACATTGCTGGCTTCTCCTCCTCTCCCTCCCGTCGGCTTTCAGCTGCTGCGGGGAGAGCCACATAAGGCACTGATCACCTTCCCTGTCCAGGATCATATTCCCCCTGCTGCCCGAGCCCTCCTGTGTGCTGCTTTCCCCCACAACATTGCTGGCTTCTCCTCCTCTCCCTCTTGTCGGCTGCTATGGGCGCACAGGAGGATCGTTTCAGGATAGAGACCGGGAGCCGGTAAATATTTATCGACCCCCCCTTCCTTTTCTGATTGAACCCAGTGAGTTACTATGTTCGTTCATAACTGAAACATAGTAAACTGTGTTCACTATGCTTCAGTTTGTGAATAAAAAGGAAGTCTCTGTACAGAGCGCTCCCTGTTCATTCATCTGCAGTGCAGCTGAGGCTGCAGGGAAAAGAATGGGGTTCTATGTCCTGTCTCAAAAATGAGACTGGACTGGCCCCCATGATTTCTAACAGCAGCCCTGACTGTATCATTGTGTGTGTTATGTGTGTGTCAGGTTCCTATACAGTGTCACCATGTCTTTCTCTCTGCACAGGTTCGGCGGTTTGTTGGGCGTGTAGATGGAAGCAATGAGGACATCATTGAGGATTCCCAGTTTTCCCCACCTCTAGGTCAGTATTTCTATACATATATATTTTTTTACATTTTCGTTGCATACCATGTTTTACACCCAGTGGTGTCATCACTGAATCTCTGTGCTTCTCTGTGCAATGCAGTGCAAATCATAGCTGGTGGGAGGGGCCAGCAGGGTGCTGTACATAGCTTCCTGAAAACATTACAGCACCCGGCCTCAGTACTCTAGAGTCCTCAGCCCTGATGAAAGCAGTCTCTTCGGAGGCGTTATGCAAATGTCAAAATGTCCTGATGGGTGGATGTGAGTCTGGAGGACAGGGTATATTTGCATGCAGACTGCCCTAGGTAACACCCACATGTGATGCTGAGCCGCCTCCATAATTGATAGAGCTAAAATCCAATGAATGGAAAGGACGGGCTAGATGTTGCTGGACATCCTCCAGCCAGGAATGAAAACCTAATTTCTGTTTCCTACAGATGGATCCAGTAACAGAAACCCACCAGGGAGATGTCCCCGTCCTCTGTATTCCCGGGATTCCTCAGAGGAGGATAAGGAGGATCACTCGATGGAACAGGATGACGATCATGTAGGTGGAACTGGGGTCTTTACAAGGAATACAAAGAGGTTAAAGCTTTATAACATGTAGAGGAATATTGTCAGGCTAATAATATATAAGGCTGTTTTAATTTTAAAGTAGAGTTGTTCACTCCGTTACATACTTTTGACCTCTGAACCCTGCGTTACATTCTCCTGACCTCTAAACCCTGTGTTACACACTCCTGACCTTTGAACCCTGCATTACACACTCCTGACCTTTGAACCCTGCGTTACATACTCCTGACCTATGAACCCTGCGTTACATACTCCTGACCTCTACCCTCTGTGTTATATACTCCTGACCTGTGCACTCTGTGTTATATACTACTGACCTCTGAATTCTGGGTTACATTCTACTGACTTCTAAACTCTGCCTTACATACTACTGACCTATGAAATCTGCATTTTACATCACTGGCATGTGTATTTTGTGTTACATACGACTGACCTCTGAATTCTGTGTTACATACTACTGATCTGGAAACTCGGAATTACATAATAGTGACCTCTGAATTCTGTGTTATGTACTCCTTACCTCTGGACTCTGCATTACTAATTACTGACCTCTGTACTCTGCATTACATACTTCTGCACTCTACGCAACATACATGTAGATCAATGATTTACATTTGACCAGCACACGATATATTCTAAATAACATTTTTTTTTTTTTTTTTTGCCCTATTCACACAGAACAAATGTACTGTACATGCACTTTCAATTATTTTTTTTATAAACAGACCTCCTTGTGTGATGTTGTTGTTTTCCTCAGGATGACAATGTAATCAGCATTAAGGTTGAAGATGAAGAAGATCCATATATGAGGGGCAGCGAGAAGAAAAGTCCCCTAGAGATCAGCACAGGTGAGTGATAAACAATATGAGGTCTCAGCATTCGCACAGCCATCAGTAAGGTGTCTTATATGCGTGACATGTCATTCTTTATTTATTTCCGATGATGACCATTGCCATCTAGTGGCCATAATGCAGTATTACCCTGATTGCGCTATTTCAGAAAAATACTGCATTATGACCACTAGACGGAGCTGATATAAATAGATATGGAAATAAATACAACAATAGGTCCAGACTACAGTCCCAGATCCTCCTTGCTCAGTGTCCATCGATGTTTAATGGTCGTTATATTCACCTTGTTTCCTACAGATGGCTCCAGTAACGGAAATACCCCAGAGAGACATCCCCGTCCTCTGCATTCCCGGGATTCCACACCCTGTGGATATCAGGTATATTCAGGATTGATGGGCTCATTTCTCCGAATTCCAAACTACCCATTTCTGAACAGAGGACTCCTTATTCCAACTTTCTTGTGCTTCCTTTAGGCTGAAAACCCGGAGCTCGTCATTGTGCCACATGCTGAGGATGGAGACGATGACATGAAGGGAAATCGGACTTCGGAGGTCATCCCGGGTCAGTAAGGAGACCTTTTTTTTCTTCTCTAGTTTTGGGGTCCAGGTGGGTCAGGTTTAGTCTTTATTGCTATGTCTCTTCTGTTTCCCATACTGAATATTCGATGTATAATGCTCCGACCCTTCTCAGTAAGCGGTAGTTCCTGTTGAGCGCAACAGTGGGTACCATTCCTGACTCGGCATGCGTTCACCCCCAAGCTGCTGCCTTTCCAGCTAAAGAGGGAGCAGTTGAGGGGACGTAAAAACTCAACTCAACCAATAGGGTTTTATCGCTCTCCCAACAGCTAGCATAAACAAGCCCTTAGACGCTGTGCAAATATCTTGCCTTGCCATCTCTGTAACGCGGGCAACATGTGGGAAACAAAATGTTCGGTTTATTTCCTATGATTGGCAGCGCCATCTACTGGCCATAATGTGGTATTTTCCTGAAATACCGCAATCCAAGAAAATACCACATTATGGCCACTAGATGGTGCTGACGATCATAGGAAAAAAGTAGAGAATGCCATTTTAGTCACTTCATAGGGATTATTTGAGACGGTTGTGCGACTGCTGAATCATGTTAGTTTGGATGGGAGAATTAGCTGATTTTTCTCTTGTGGGCTGAACAGACCAAACTTGGGGCTGTCTATGGCCAGCCTTTTTGTGTGGCCCTCAGGGCCCCTGCTGAGAGAAGTCTGTGTTTTCCTTACCTAGGTGCTTACTTGAGCCTGTGATGAAAAACATTCGTTAGATTGCCTTCTAGTGGTAAAATATTTTGATGTATTTCTTTCACACTATTTTACCTTTTCTGTGCTGTCTATCCCTTTTCTATTTAAATGAACAAAAAATCTTTGTTTTATATAAAAAAGGAAAGGGGAGTCACTACTGTCTCTCTTGTTTGTGTAAATTTCAGCTTCAGCTACTGAGCTCTGTAAACAGTTTTTTTTTTTTTGCAAAAAAGTAGGTAAGGAGAGTCTAGAAAACATAATAAGAAGCAGATGGCTCCATCTGCTGGTTGAAATGAGAAAGCAAAATATTCATTGACATATCACTTATAAAAATAACATAAATTATATAAAATGTTAAAACATGAAAGGACTTTTTAAACTATAAAAGCGACATAACAAATCATTCTTGTTTTGGAGAAGCCACAGTCCTTTTTATAAAAAGAAATACTTGCACTTTATGGCTCCCTCCTGGATCTCCCAACAGCAAATGGAAACGTTTGAGTCACCTCAGCATTTACTCCTCTTGTTTGACACAATGTAGAGGATTACAGAAGCAGATCATCCACCTGCTGCTGTCTCTCACTTTAAAGCCTTGCTGCAAAGTTACAGTGTACAGTCTGAGTGATCACTGTGGAAGAGGAAACTGAGGAAATGCCTTCCTCATGCCTGCATCAAACCCAATGGCATTCTTTTTTCATCCCAGCCTGGGCACAGTTGATTTCCCTTGCTGTAAAATGAGACATGACAGTCCTTTATTAATTCAGACTTGAGCCCAAGAGTGACCGATCCTCTTTAACATCTATAAGCAACACAACAAGTATGGAAAGACAATAGGTTATTGGTGACAACAGCAATGTGTCATTGATCTCGTGTTCCTCTGGTTCCTCTCCAGATCATGAAGGGAAGAACAGTTTTCCTCTACCCGAAACCTTAGGCTCTCACCACTCCAGGGCATCATCCGCGTGGTCATCCAACAAGTTGGTCTCCCTGGAGGGGAAGATCTACGTTTGCTATGAATGCGGCAAGTGCGTCGTCTATGACACCAACCTTCAGGGGGCGGAGCCAGGCACGAGCTCAGCCCTGTGCTGCGACTGCGACAAAGCCAACCCGTTCAAGCCCTTCCTCTGCATCAAGTGCGGCAAGTCGTTCTCCAGCAAGATGGTGTTCATGGCCCACCAAAGCGTTCACACCGGTGGACAGTCCTTCCTATGTGGTGAGTGTGGATTGACCTTCTCCAACAAGTCCATCCTGGAGACGCACCAGAGCATTCACACTGGGGACCGGCCCTTCTCCTGCTCGGAGTGCGGAAAGTGCTTCGCCATGAAGGCCAACCTGGTGAAACACCTGAAGGTCCACAAGGGGGAGAAGCCTTTTCCCTGCCAAGAGTGCGGCAAGCGCTTCGGCATGAAGTCCAACTTAGTTAAGCATCAGCGAGTTCACACTGGGGAAAAACCATTTGAGTGTGCTCATTGCGGGAAGGCCTTTGGCATGAAGTCCAACCTAGTTAAGCACCAGCGTATTCACACGGGTGAAAAACCCTTCAAGTGCCTTGAGTGCGGCAAGTGCTTTGCCAGCCGGTCTAACCTTACCACACATGAGAAAATTCACACGGGGGAAAAGCCTTTCACCTGTTCCTTTTGCGGTAAGGGGTTTATCACCAGCTCCGACCTATCGCGGCACCAGAAGACCCATACTGGCGAACGGCCCTTCATGTGCTCAGACTGCGGCAAGACTTTCATTAGCAAGTCCATTCTTACCGCCCATCAGAAATCTCATACAGAAGACAAGCCTGCCCTTACTTTAAACGTTGTTCCTGAGTGTTTGGACAGCTGCTAAGAAGCGATGATTGGCAACTTTCTATTTAAAGCATTGACATGTTGCTTTTTTTGTAGCCTTGATTTGATCTTTCATATAGTTATAATCGGTCAATGTGCCGACTGAGAAAGCCTATCCAGCTGTGGGTTGAGAGGGACAGAAAGGGGCTGAGCTGGCCAGCTTACCTAACCAAGGCTGTGGATCAGCGGTCTCCAAACTGCAGCGCTTTGCTTGCCTTTATCCGGACCTTGGGGCACTATTCCTCCCACTGACACCAATAAAAGGGCACAATTCCTCCCACTGGCACCAAAAATGGGGCACAATTCCTTCCACTGACAGCAACAATGGGGTATAATTCCAATGATGGGGCATTTTTCATTGATACCAACAATGGGCCACTATTCCTCCCACTGACACCAGCAAAAGGGCACAACTCCTCCCACTGACACCATTGATGGGGCACAATTCCTTCCTTAGACACCAATGATGTGGCATAGTTCCTTCTATTAACACCAACAATGGGCCACTATTCCTCTTACTAACACCAGCAAAAGGGCACAATTCCTCCCAATGACACCAATGATAGGAAAGAATTCCTTCCATTGACACCAATCCTAGGACATTTTCTACTCCCGGTGGCCCTAGTCTGGCCCCTGGTCTGAAGGACAGTAAAGTAGCCCTTTGTTTACAAAGTTTGGAGACCTTTGCTGTAGATTATAGTAAGAAATAGGTATCGTACATCAGAAAGTCATTCTTCCCGCTACATCAGCCTTGACTTTGACCTCATTCCTAAGAGCTTGGATGCCTGTAAAGGACTAGAGGCACCATGCTAGGTGATCAGAACATGCCCCACCACCAGAGAGTTCACAATCTTGGTCCACTGTCTGGTGAAGATGATTGCACCTTTAAGAAAAAAAAAAAGACCTCTGGGCTAGCCTGACCTGCCCACCTACCTCCATGATGTTTCAGATAGGCCAGCTTGATGTCACCAAAGTTCGGCTGTTGGGCGTCCTCCTAGTACCAACATAGGCCCATCTGCAGTTATGGCCTTTAATATGTTTGTAGGGCACAATGGTCAATGGCGATGCTAACCTTCAAAGATCAGTCAAAGGACCTGGCCAGGAGTGGTTTTAACAACCCCAGAACATACCTAGGCTAGCAGATAACAGCTAGTTTATAAACTTCTTGGTATCAAACGTTGTCTCCAAGTTTCAAAAAAGAAGAGGTACCTCAAGCAATAAAGAAGAAGAGGAGGAATGGCAGGAGAGCGCGTAGGCTGTAGTAGAGCTTTAAACATGAACAATTAACATGAATGAAGAAGTTGGCTGTGGTATGTGCAACCTTAGCTGAATACTTGAAGCGTATGCCTGTATCCACATGGGTACTCAGGTGGTTGCTCTCGATACTTCAAAGTACCCAATCCTCAGTCCACTTAGGGAATGGGAAGAAGGTTGAACATGCTTGACTACATTTTTGAAGTGCCCGTCGATGACTGAGGTATGCAATTAAAGGGTTTTGGCAAGTAAGGTTCTGAATGTGGGTCTTTCTTGGTACAACATTTTATTGAATACCAAAATGATATAATATATATATATATATATATATATATATATATATATATATATATATTAACATGTTTTAAATGTACAAACAGGATCTATATTCTAGACCAGGGATCTCTAAACTTTCTAAACAAAGGACCAGTTTACTGTCCTTCGGGCTTTAGGGGGGCCGGACTATGACCAGTGGGAGTAGATAAGGCATTGAGAGTAAACAATGCCCCATCATTGATTTTAGTGGGAGGAATAGTGTTTCGTTGTTGAGTGGGAGGAATAATGACCCATCAATGGTGTCAGTGGGAGGAATAGTACCTCATCATTGGTGTCATTTGGAGGAATAGTATCTCACTAGTGGTATGAGTGGGAGGAATAATGCCCCATAGTGGATGCCAGTGGGAGGAATAGTGGCCCATCATTGGCATTAGTGAGGGGGGGGGTGGTGCCCCGTCGTTGGTGCCAGTGGGAGGAACAGTGCCTCATCTTTGGTACCAGTGGGAGGAGTGGTGCCCTATCATTGGCATTATAGGGAGGAAGGGTTCCCCATCGTTGGTGCCAGTGGGAGAAATAGTGCCCCATCAGCGATGTCAGTGGGAGGAATAGTACCTCCTAACTGGTGTCAGTTGGAGGAATAGTATCTCACTAGTGGTATGAGTGGGAGCAATTATGCCCCATTATGGGTGCCAGTGGGAGGAATAGTGCCCCATCATTGGCATTAGTGGGGGGGGGATGGTGCCCCATCGTTGGTGCCAGTGGGAGGAATAGTACTCAATGTTTGGTGCCAGTGGGTGGACTAGTGCCCCATCTTTGGTGCCAGTGGGAGGAGTGATGCCCTATCATTGGCATTAGTGGAAGGAATGGTGCCCCATCGTTTGTGCCAGTGGGAGGAATAGTGCCCCATCATTGGTGTCAGTGGGAGAAATGGTGCCCCATCCTTGGTGCCAGTGGGAGGAATGGTGCCCCATCCTTGGTGCCAGTGGGAGGAATGGTGCCCCATCCTTGGTGCCAGTGGGAGGAATGGTGCCCCATCAGCGGTGTCAGTGGGGGGAATGGTGCCTCAACCACGGTGTTCCATCTTTGGTGTCAGCGGGAGGAAATGTGTCCCAAGGGCCGGATATTGGCAAGCAAAGGGCCGCATCTGGCCCCCTGACCAAAGTTGGGAAACCACGGTTTCTTGCCAAAACCAATCAGTTCCTGTAATTGCATACCCTGCTCATCTACAGGTACCCCTGCTAGCACAACCTTGCTTTTTTTTAAAAAAAACTCAAGCAAGTACAAAATCCACACTAATGCAGTATAAAAAATCTGCATCAGTCATTTGCCACAAATCTTCACTGTAATTTGCTTATTACTTTTTTTTCCTCTAGGATTGCCAGCTCCATCTAGTGGCAATAATGCAATTATTATTTTTTGGAATACCTCAGTCAGGAAACATCCTGCATTATTGCCACTAGATGGCGCTGACGATCCTTAGAAATAAATGTATTAAGCAAATTACAATGAAGATCTGTGGCGCTTATGATTGACACATGCGCACAAGTAAATTTTTTTTATACCTTTATTACCTTTTTAAGTAGTTAAATATTTATAAAGTGGAGGGGATGCAAAAGTCAACAGAATATTAAGCTTTATGTGAAGTATGGTACCCGTGATGCATCTGTTCTTAAGAGGGTTGTGTTGAATTCCTAAGAGGGTTGTGTTGAATGTGTTGAAATCTGTACAAAAATAGTTTTTTTATTAAAAAATATCTCTTTCTGCACTTAAAACCACATTAAATTAATGCGGATGTTTGTGCGTTGTTTCATAGCTTGCTGTGTTTTTGACTTGCAGGTTTTGTGTAAATTTTATGGCGTGCATTTTCTATAGCAGTAGGTAGGTCCCACTTTGGTGTGGAGATACACGTAAAGGCGCATAAACTGCAACATATTCATGTTTTACGTCCCCCTGTAATCTGTGCCAGTTAGAGTTGCAGTTTCAGATCGATGCACTTAAACCGGTATGATAGTGGTTGGCTCGCACAATCCTGGAGTAATGCTGCCCACCAACAAAGGGACACTTTTTTTTTTTCGGCCACCAACAATAGATTACACTACCAAAAGAAACCTTGGTAAAAGGAGTCTCCGTCTGGGACCTCTTCCTTTGGGATGCATTTTGCCCACAAAGCTGGGCTGATTTATAGAGGTGAGGAGGAGCAGGTAAGGAGAGACTTATACAGTGCCTTCAAAAAGTATTCATACCCCCTTGAAATTTTCCACATTTTATCATGTTACAACCCAAAACGTAAATGTATTTTATTGGGATTTTATATGATAGACCAACACAAAGTGGCACATAATTGTGAAGTGGAAGGAAAATGATAAATGGTTTTCCTTTTTTTTTTTTAAATAAACATATGAAAAGTGTGGGGTGCATTTGTATTCAGCCCCCTTTACTCTGATACCCCTAACTAAAATCTAGTGGAACTAGTTGCCTTCAGAAGTCATCTAATTAGTAAATAGAGTCCACCTGTGTGTAATTTAATCTTAGTATAAATATAGCTGTTCTGTGAAGCCTCAGAGGTTTGTTAGAGAACCTTAGTGAACAAACAGCATCACGAAGGCCAAGGAACACACCAGACAGGTCAGGAAAAAATTTGTGGAGAAGTTTAAAGCAGGGTTGGGTTATAAAAAAATATCCCAGGCTTTGAACATCTCACAGAGCTCTGTTCAATTCATCATCCGAAAATGGAAAGAGTATGGCACAACTGCAAAACTACCAAGACATGGCCGTCCACCTAAACTGACAGTCCGGGCAAGGAGAGCATTCAGAGAAGCAGCCAAGAGGCCCATGGTAACGCTGGAGGAGCTGCAGAGATCCACAGCTCAGGTGGGAGAATCTGTCCACAGGACAACTATTAGTCGTGCATTCCACAAATCTGGTCTTTATGGAAGAGTGACAAGAAGAAAGACATTGTTGAAAGAAAGCCATAAGAAGTCCCGTTTGCAGTTTGTCAGAAGCCATGTGGGGGACACAGCAAACATGTGGAAGAAGGTGCTCTGGTCAGATGTGACCAAAATTTAACTTTTTGGCCTAAAAGCAAAACGCTATGTGTGGCGGAAAACTAACACTGCACATCACTCCCTTGAAACACACACCATCCCCACCTTGAAGCATGGTGGTGACTAGGGCTGGGGGAAAAAAAACGATTTAAATCTTGAATCGAGTTGAGAGGTCAAATCGATTCAAAATTTAAGCAAATCGCGAGGCCGGACGCCGCAGACTAGGCCGAAGCCGCGGCCTCACCTAAAAACTCTTGCCCACAGCTCCTCAGGACCAGCGCGGTGTCCAAAAAAGAAAAAAAAAAAAGTAACTCGATTCAAAGAGATCGCAGATTTTTTTTTTTTTTAAATCTCCCACCCCTAGTAGTGACAGCATCATGCTGTGGGGATGCTTTTCTTCAGCAGGGACAGGGAAGCTGGTCAGAGTTGATGGGAAGATGGATGAAGCCAAATACAGGGCAATCTTAGAATAAAACCTGTTGGAGTCTGCAAAAGACCTGAGACTGGGGCAGAGGTTCACCTTCCTGCAGGACAACGACCCTAAACATACAGCCAGAGCTACAATGGAATGGTTTACATCAAAGCATATTCATGTGTTAGAATGACCCAGTCAAAGTCCATACCTAAATCCAACTGAGAATCTGTGACAAGACTTAAATTGCTGTTCACAGACGCTCTCCTTCCAATCTGACAGAGCTTGAGCTATTTTGCAAAGAAGAATTGGCAAAAATGTCCCTCTCTAGATGTGCAAAGCTGGTAGAGACATCCCCAAAAAGACTTGCAGCTGTAATTGCCGCGAAAAGGCGGTTCTAGAAAGTATTGACTCAGGGGGGCGCCATACAAATGCACCCCACAATTTTCAGATATTATGAAGGGTTCCCACCATCTCTGTGCTGAGCTTCCGGCTCTGTACACCTGCTGTACCCGTTATGAGGGGCTCCCATCATCCCTATGCTAAGTTCCCGGGTCTGTACACCCGCTGTGCCCATTATGAGGGGTTCCCACCATCCCTGTGCTGAGTTCCCGGGTCTGTAAACCTGCTGTGCCCATTATGAGGGGTTCCCACCATCCCTGTGCTGAGTTCCCAGGTTTGTACGCCTGCTGTGCCCATTATGAGGGGTTCCCACCATCCCTGTGCTGAGTTCCCAGGTTTGTACACCTGCTGTGCCCATAATGAGGGGTTCCCACATCCCTGTGCTAAGTTCCCTGGGTCTGTACACCTGTGCCCATTATGAGGGGCTCCGCCATCCCTGTGCTGAGTTCCCGGGTCTGTACGCCTGCTGTACCCATTATGAGGGGTTCCCACCATCCCTGTGCTGAGTTCCCGGGTCTGTACACCTGTGCCTATTATGAGGGGCTCCCATCATCCCTGTGCTGAGTTCCCAGGTCTGTACACCTTCTGTGCCCATTATGAGGAGTTCCCCACCATCCCTGTGCTGAGCTTCTGGCTCTGTACAGGTTATGAGGGGCTCCCATCATCCCTGTGCTAAGTTCCCAGGCCTGTACACCTGCTGTGCCCATTATGAGGGGTTCCCACCTTTCCTTTGCTGAGTTTGTGGATCTGAACACCTGTGCCCATTATCAGGGGTTCCCACCATCCCTGTGCTGAGCTTCCATCTCTGTACACCTGCTGTACCCGTTATAAGGGGCTCTCATCATCCCTGTGCCAAGTTCCCAGGTCTGTAAACCTGCTGTGCCCATTATGGGGGTTAATTTTGTTTATTGAAAAAATCTTACAAACAACAACTTATATACAATAAAACCATAATAAATAAATAAAACATATTTACAAAATAATTGAATATGACTATGCAAAACAAAAAAAAAACAAAAAACACAAGAACATAATAAATGGTGCAATCTAAAATGCGCACAACATAATCCCTACAGGAGAACTAGACTAAGGAACATCACCGTCACCATGCATGTAGCCTTTTATAAAAACGGAGTGGGAACTGCCATTAGGGTAGTTGAGGCAGACGTTTCTTAGCCTGACTACTCCCTCTCCCTGGAGAACCAGCGCGCTTCATTGCACCCTGGCACTCATCATCCATAGAGGGTGCTGAACTCAACGAGTCCCACTCATCATCATCTGACAGGACTTCAAACTTATTTGTCGAATGCAAAACCTTAGGACTTAAGGTAACTGTACCTCTTTTTTTCCTTCTTTTGCCCCTCCTCCTTTTATCCTCCAACCACTCCATATCATCCTTGGACAAACTGGAATCAACAGCCTCCCCTTCACCCCCCACTTTTCCTGCCCTTATCTACCACCAAGCCAGCCTCTTCGCCATCCTCCTCACGAACCTCAATAGAAACCCTGCAGCGTCGGGGAAGGGGGACTGGCACCAAACCTGACGCAGCAGCCTCAGCACCTCTTGCTGCCTCTGCAATTTTGGAAGACACAGAAGAATTGGACACATTCTCAGCAACTGAAACCTTACCTACAGACTGGGAAGACACTGACACACTAGGTTAACGCACAGATTGGGAGGACACAGACACATTGGGTATTGGCACAGACTCAGATGGACTCACACGTACCCCAGCTGCTGAGCTCCGAGCATCCTCCATGTCCATGCGGAAGAACTCTCTCATGAGCTCAGGATTGTTGTGCATTGCCTCAGGACATTGACTATAAGGATGTCCCACCGCATTGCACAGATTGCACCTGATGATATTACAGTCCTTCGCCAAATGTCCTATACCCTGACACAGAGAGCACTTTATCACTGGACAGGAGGATGCAAGATGCCCTTTATCTCCACACTTGTTGCAGAGCTTCGGCTGGCCTGGATAGAAGATGGTCAGCCTGTCCCTCCCTATGAAAGCTGAGGATGGCAGATGCTGGACGACATTGTCAATTACTTTTATTTTAGCTGCACAGACCATCCCCCCGTCCATATTCCCCGATTGTCCAAAATCTTTTTTAGGGGGCTCAGGACGTCTCCATACCTCCTCAACCAAACAGTTAAATCCCCTTGTGGTATGGACTCATTGCAGACAAGAATTGTCATCATTTTAATGAGGGGTTGGCATGAAACAAGCTTTTGGATGAGCTCTTTCCAGTCCGGCAGGCCCCTACACACGTGTTCATACTTCTCCCAAAATATGTCCAGAGACTCCAGATGGATAAAGGACAAATCATACTCATAGGAACCTGCCGGACTGATCAGGGCCAAGATATCTGTGGGTGTAAACCCCATCTGCAGGATTTTATCCACTACTGCCCTCCTATGTGGGGGGATTCCACCGCCTTCCCATTTTAACTGGACAACATTCCTCCTTTTAAACAGGGAGGAAGATAAAACATTCCCATATTCCTTCCCTGCTTGCTCCCCCTTCCCAGATCCTGTAGCAACAACACCAGCATAAGTTTTTCTTACACCAGCAGCATTTGCAGTCTTGTCCTTAGACACATTAAAACCTGCTGGCAGAGAGTCTGAATCAGCTGGGATAGCAGTCTTCTGATTAGCAAAGGCAGGACCCTCCCCCTGCCCTGAACACACAGCTTCAATCCTGGGATCAATCACAGTCTTAATTACTGCAGACTCCTGGAGAGTTGTAGCACTACTGCACCCAGCATCTCCTCCACTATTCACAGGAACAGCTGCTGTGCCTGGTCCATGCAAAGTCACTGTATTGTCCATGGAGCTCCTAACTGCAGACTCTTCCCCCGGAAGCTGACAGTTACTCTCACCAGTTTCATCTAAAGCTTTGTTTTCAGCAGGTATTTCATGCTGCACATTGTCCATGGGTCTGGGCTGACTGCCAGTAGCACTACAACCCTCAGCAAGCCCTTTGTCACTAATAGAGTCCACATCACCATCCTGCACACACACTGTACCTGCTCGCTGTGTTGTTACCTTTGCGATGTCATGGCTGACAGTGGGATCAGACTTCCTCCCAGCTGCTGCAGACTTCATGGTGGATCTTGCTCTCGCTACAGGTCTCTCTTTCACAGGCTGAGGAACGATGTCCATCTTCTTATCATCATCTGGGGATTCCAGCTTAGTAATGAACTCCAGCATGCCAGTACCTCCCTCAACCTCCTGCTCAGATGTTCCATATTGCTGTTGCAGAGGGAGGGAGACAGAGGCCTCCGCCATTGAGGGCTCAGCAGATGCCTGAGGTGTTGAAGAGCTGGGCTCATCCTCCGGACCCACTTTCTCACTCTCTGCTGACTCTGTCGGTTCCTGCATCTCCTCACTGAGTGGGTCACCTTCCATGCAGGAAGCTGTTCCTCTTCTCATGCGATTAAATCGCTCCTCATTCCTATATTTTTCTTTAAATATGCCACTATTCTCCTTCAGAGAGCTCACAGCTCCTTCTGCTTCTTCACAGCCTGCTCCAAGTCTTTCAACTCAGGCCTCAGAGCCGGTCTCTTCTTGCTGTATAGTTTGGCATAAATCTGTTTTTTCTTCCTAAATTCAGCCGTCAAAATCAACAATTTCTCCTCTTCTTTCTCAATCCGCTTCAGCTTCCCTACAATCCTCTGTCTAAAGGCAGACAGGGACCCATCACTCCTCGGGCCAGGCTGAGGTGACTAGGCTAAGGCCTAGTCACAAGCCTATCCAGGGGGCCCCCGCCAGGGTCCTCCCCAGGATCCAGCATCCCTCCTGGGGCAGAGAAGCAACTCCAGCCCCTGGTCTCTGGTAGCACAGGAGCTAAGGAACCAGCAACCTCACTGTCAAGGAGCAGAATGGCAATTTCCCACCATCCCTGTGCTGAGTTCCCAGGTTTGTACGCCTGCTGTGCCCATAATGAGGGGTTCCCGGGTCTGTACACCTGTGCCCATTATGAGGGGTTCCCACCATCCCTGTGCTAAGTTCCCGGTTCTGTACACCTGTGCCCATTATGAGGGGCTCCCATCATCCCTGTGCTGAGTTCCCGGGTCTGTACACCCGCTGTGCCCATTATGAGGGGTTCCCACCATCCCTGTGCTGAGTTCCTGGGTCTGTACCCCTGCTGTGCCCATTATGAGGGGTCCCCACCATCCCTGTGCTGAGTTCCCAGGCCTGTACACCTGTGTCCATTACGAGGGGTTCCCACCATCCCTGTGTCCACAGATTTATTCCTGAGCTAGAAAAATGGTGAAAGACTTATGAATGTGAATGTTTTACATACGGTCCAGTATATTTGATCACATTATATGATATGAGTCTTGCTATATACCAGGGATATGCAATTAGCGGACCTCCAGCTGTTGCATAACTTCAAGTCCCATCATGCCTCTGCCTCTGGGTGTCATGCTTGTGGCTGTCAGAGTCTTGCTATGCCTCATGGGACTTGTCGTTCAGCAACAGCTGGAGGTCCGCTAATTGCATATCCCTGCTATATACTATATCATCTTATTTTATATTCAATTACACATTATATTTATATATGATTTCCATCGGATTCTATTAGAGGTATTTTAACTGCTTCCTTTGTGAAAGGAATTACGAGTGGCATGGGGCGCCTTGTGGGGCTGCAGCTAGCAAAGGACGACAGGTCCCAGCATGAGGTATGCAGGACATGCTGGGACTTGTTATTCCCCCGAGAGAGACTAATGGGATCACCACGAGCTTTGTCTGCCTGGCATTGATACTGATCATTTTCTGCACACAGCTAATGTCATACAACAATAAAAAAAACTTATAAATATAATAAACTAAAAGAAAATATATCTAAAATAAAAAAAAGTTCGGAATCTACCAGTAAAGCTAAAAAAAAAACCTGGTGAGGAAGGGAAGGAACAGCACTGCAAACCAGCAATAATCATTCGGATCGTGCTTCAGAGGCTACTGAAAGGTGGTGAGGAAACGATGCATTTTTTTTTTCAATATCCAGTTAGAAGCCATGGGTATCAAATTATTTTTTTGTGCACAGCCTAACCCATTAAAAAAATGTTAACTCCTTTATTTGCTTAAAAAGTAGGATAAAAAAAAAATTTTGAGCTGCAAAACTTCAGGGTGTATTTATAAAACCTTCACATAGCAATTCACCCTGTGAAAGTACATTCGTTCTGTGCGAAAGGGGCAAAAAACAAATTATTAGGCTATTTTATATTTATTGATTAATACTGGAAAATACTGCATTTGGCCACTAGATGGCTGTAAGTATCAAAGGAAATTCCTCTGACCCCTAGCACCATCTAGTGGTCAAAATGCATTAATTCAAGAATTAATCTAACATTTGTTTTTGTTTTTTGCCCCATTCACACATAACGAATGTCCATGCACTTTCACTGGGTGAATTGCTATGATTTTTTTTTTTACAAAAGATATCCCTTAACCACTTCAGACTTGCGCTATAGACAAAATATGGCTACAGTGCAGCTCTCTTCTTCTGGGTGGGCGTCCATGAACGTCCTCCCTGGACCAAGCCCCCCCCCCCCCCCGCACCCCCACGCACGGTGTGTATCCGACATGCTCTTTGATCACTGTGTCCTTCATAACACAGCTGATCACAGATCGAAATAAAGGGACAATCACAGCGGCCCTTTATCATGCGACCAGCTGTGTCCAATCACAGCTGATCACATGTAAACACACTTGCCGGTTATTGGCATTCCTTTCCTCACGCGCTGTCTCAGCATGAGGAGAGGAGAGCTGGTAACCAGTAAGTGTAACGGGGCATTTAAATAGATAATCAGGACACTGATTATCAGTGCAGCACATTAGTGCCAATCAGTGCCGCCTCATCGGTGTCCATCAGTGCAGACTATTAGTGCCCATCATTACATCCTCATCAGTGGAGACCATGAGTGCCCATCAGTGCAGCCTCATCAGAGGAGACCATTAGTGCCCATCAGTGCAGCCTCATCAGTGCCCATTAGTGCAGCCTCCTCGGTGCCGCTTCATCAGTGCTCATCAGTGGAGACTATTAGTGCCCATCAGTGCAGCCTCATCAGTGCCCATCAGTGCAGACTATTAGTGCCCATAAGTGTAGCCTCATCAGTGCAGCCTCATCAGTGCAGACTATTAGTGTCCACCAGTGCAGCCTCATCAGTGCCCATCAGTGCAGACTATTAGTGCTCATCAGTGCAGCCTCCTCCGTGCCGCCTCATCAGTGTCCATCAGTGCAGGCCTTTTAGTGTCCATCAGTGCAGCCTCATCAGTGTCCACCAGTGCAGACTATTAGTGCCCATCAGTGCAGCCTCATCTGTGCCTCCTCGTCAGTGCTCATCAGTGCAGGCCTTTTAGTGGCCATCTCTGCATGCCTCATCAGTGTCCATCAGTGCAGCTTCATAAGCGCACATCAGTAAAGGAGAAAAATTACTTACAGGTATTTGCTAAATTTATAACTGAAACTAAGAAAAACTTTTTTTTTTCAAAATGTTTGCTCTTTTTTGCATTTGTTTACCAAAGAGTAAAAATCCCAGTGGTGATTAAATACCACCAAAAGAAAGCTTTATCTGTCTCTAAAAAATGTAACGCTATTTTTTTTTTTTAGCGCAGAGAGAAAAAAAAATAGATGGTTGTTTGAAAATCAGTTCCAGTCACCACACTGTTACTGTAATACACCCCATAAAAGTGTATGCACCAAATCCCATGAGCCTACTTAAAAAATAATGAGCCCTCTAGCATTGCGTCACCAAACGTGTGAGGGGGTTATTGGCAATTTTCTTTTTCATTTTTACTTTTGGAAGTTATGAAAACTTTTTTTTTTTCTGTCTGTCCTCGAAGCCCCGCCCCCTCTCCCCCACGCCAGTTGCCATCGCAGAAGCTTCATAAACAGCTTAGCTGCGGAGGAGCTGCCTGTACTTGCCTGTTCGCTGAATTCCCTGGGCCATCTCCCACCGCCGAGTGACTGGTGAGTGGACTTCGTGTCGCGGCTTGTTCCAGCTCTTTGGTTGGCTCCTCCGACCGTTCTACATACAGCCCTATTGGCATTTACTCTCCTTCAAATGTCACTCCATCTTTTTCGGCTGAAGAGATAATTTGCGACGGGATGTTGTAACATTCCATTTTCGAACTGATTTCTATCACCGGTTTCATTCTGTTAAGCCCCTGCAAGCTCTTAAACATGCACAGGTGATGCTCAAGTGTGAATGGAGCTGTAAGCGGAGCTATTATGCCTCTTAAAGCATTATCCTGGCTTTCTCTGCAGACGGGATATTTGGGTCAGGGCAGCAAGGCGACTGACTTTGCAAATGTTTATTACTGCCTGTTTACGTCCGTATGAGCTCTTGAACTATGTACGAGTGACTCTCAAATGTGGAGGAAGCTGTAATCGGACACTTGCGTCTATTTCATCAGGTGTGAAATCTTGAGGCCAGGTGGTCCTATGTTTTTCGTTGCACCTCTTGAAGTATGCACAAGAAATGCTTTAATGGTGCGTTGTGTTCTGTAAGGCTTGTACAGGCTCTTGAAGTTTGCATGAAGGCACGGTGGATCGGTAATTAGAATGTAGACAAACATAACAAAGTAGCGCTCTAATCTAATCTAAACAGCTTGTGCTGTGTACAATGTGGTACGGAAAAAAATGGCAACCGTCCGCACTCAGGACGGCGATTCACTGTGACCAAACCTGAACCAGGTAGCGTAAGATGGTTTCAGTTCTGCTCTCCACCTGCTGGAGAAATCCCCAGAGGGACCTCTCCTGCAGGTGGAGAGCACCTTGGTACATGGTTTAGTTTTGGTCGCGGTGAGTCAGCATCATGAATGAGCTTATTCTTTTCGCCTCCACTAGGGGGCAAAACGCATCCGTTGGACCTCTCCTGCAGGTGGGGAGCAGAAATGAAGCCATCTTACACTACCTGGTTTAGTTTTGGTCAGATCCTGAATGGGCTTAATTGTTTTGTCTCCACTAGGGGTGAAACGTGTTTGGTGTCACCTCTCCTTTGTGTGGAGAGCAGAACTGAAGCCATCTTACTCTACCTGGTTTACTTCCGGTCACAGTGAGTTGACATTCTGAGTGGGCCAAATCAATTCACCTCCCTAGGGGGTGAAACGCATCTGAGGGACCTACTGAGGGTGGAGAGCAGAAGTGAAGCCATCTTACGCTACATGGTTTAGTTTTGGTCACAGTGAGTCGGCATCCTGATTGAGCTTAATCGTTTTGCCTCTACTGGGGGTAAAACGCGTCTGAGGAACCTCTCCTGCAGGTGGAGAACACAACTAAAGCCATCTTACACTACCTCGTTCAGTTTTGGTGAGTAGGCATCCTGAGTGGGCTTAATTGTTTCCCCCCACTAGGAGTGAAACATGTCTGGTGGACCTCTCCTATGGGTGGAGAGCAGAATTGAAGCCAGCTTGCGTTACCTGGTTTAGTTTTGGTCACAGTGAGTCGTGTCTTGAGTGGGCTTAATTGTTTTGCCTCCACTGGGAGTGAAACACATCTGAGGGACCTCTCCTGAAGGTGGAGAACACAACTAAAGTTATCGTATACTACCCTGTTCAGTTTTGGCAAAGTGAATAGCCATCCTGAGTGGGCTTAAAGGAGAAGTCCAGCCAAAGCTTGTTTGGCTTTATTTCTCCTGTGGATCACAGGAGTACAATTAGTTTTGCACTCCTGTGACCCATTTTCAGCTGAAGTCCTCTCTCTGCTGATGTCACAGAAATCAGTCCAGGCACCGTGTCATCCTGAGAATAAAGTCTGGATCCACCAGGTGCCTGGACTGACACCCATCTCAGCAAGCCGCTGAGCGCCTGAGATGGCCGCTCCCTGCTCCCTGCCCCTCCACAGCTCAGTGCTCCAGTGAGTGAGGAGGAGCAGAGCAGAGAGCTGTCGATTGACAGTCAGCAGTGAAACCTCTCCTATGGGTGGAGAGCAGAACCAAAGCCAGCTTACGCTACCTGGTTTAGTTTTGGTTACAGTAGACTGATGTCCCGAGTGGGCTTAATCAGTTCACCTCCCTAAGTGTTGAAATGCATCTGAGGAACCTACTGAGGGTAGAGAGCAAAAGTGAAGCCATCTCTTGATTGGACTTAATAGTTTTGCCTTCACTAGGGGGTGAAACTGTGTCTGTGGCCGTTGTAGTCCATCATTGTAGGATACTAGGGGATTTTCCGGTTATTTCTATTAGCTTTCCATTTTTTAATAACAAAAATCGTCATCATCATCATAATGCCATTAACAGTGAAATAATAATAATCATACCAATAATAACAATGTAATGCTACTATTCCAAGTTTACCAAGGTGATGATAATAATCATCATCATAATAATAATTTAAATCAATAATAATGCCAATAAATATGATATAATGCTATTCTAGTGATAATAATAGTTTATAATATTGCTGTAATAATAAGAATAACAGAATAGAACTAAATCATTATTAGTGGAATTTTTATTTTCTAATATAATATTTATCATCATCATACAAAGTAATAATAATAATGCAACTATTATATTCGAATATGATATTAATGATCATCGTAAGCACTAATAATGATAATGCCACGAACAATTAAATAATGATGTAATGCTACTATTGCAATGTTATAATAATAAGAATCATCATAATAGAAAATAATAATAAAGCCACTAATAATGATGCAATGCTACTATTCCATTGTTAAAAAAAGTACAAATAATCATCATCAGCATCATAATAATATAAAAATAATCATTATAATACCATTAATAATAATAAGTCTATACTTATGTTAGTCCCGTATTTAAAATAAAAATAAACAAAAATAAATTGTAATTGGCATAATTCATTTGTAGTGTTGTAGCACAGAGATGAGGGATGTACAGCTGGAATGTCAGATTCCCTGCGCTGGTCGTCCCTCCTTGCAGTCTCCTCTGTGGGCTCCGACAAGATGGCTGCCCGGGGGGGGACATCTGGGAGAAATCTCCTCCCTCTAGCGCCGTGGAAGTTGGAGAGAACTACATTTCCCGTGAGTGGGCGGCGCCGGGGAGGAGATGACGTCACGGCGGCGGTGTCTCTCCTCTTCCTGTGTGGGGATCGGACGGTTTGCTGGCAGTGGAGGGTGAGGGGTTAGTAGAGTGCTGATGGGGTGCAGACTGTCCTCCTCTGACTTTACATCTCTGACACCTCCAGACTTCTCTGTCCTCCTCCCCTCTACTCATTGTTCATCTCATCCCTTCCATTACCCACTTTCCATCTGATCTTCACCCATTGGTCACCCCTCTGTGGCCCTGCCCACCGCGCTACATCTCGCCGCCCCTCGCCAATATAAACGTAAACCCTTTCGCGGAGCGCCAGGAGCTCACATACTTCGCTGCGATCGTAATCGGATACCGTTTCTTTTTTGATCCGTGTTTCCCGTCGCTCTGCAATTAGATTTTTAAAAATTTTTTATTTATGTTGAAAGCGGAGAGAAAAAAAAGGCGAATAAACTTTTTGACGCCGTTGAAAGCGATTTGAAAATTTCCATCTTTTTTGTGACATTGTTGAAGGGGTCGTTTTTTTTTTTTTCGTAGGCACAAGGTTTGTTATTGAGGGGTTGGCATCACAGGCGGGCATCATGGCGGTTGCTAGTCATGTCAACAGTGTTTGCGCTAGAGGGAGTCCTATTTGTGTAGTCTGAGAAGATCTGTTTACATTGTTGAATCTTTTGCCCCCCCCCCCGTCACAGAATGTTCTGAGTTGAGTCTTAAAGCCTGACTCCATTACTTTTGCAGGTTTCCAGGAGGTGGACATGCTTGGATCCCTCAGGAGGACTTCGGCGTCATACCATGGTTATATGCAGAATGAGGTCCAGCTCCCGCTGTAAGCGCTAGAGACCCAGCACTACGGTCACATCGCCGCCCCCCTCTATTTCTGACCATTAAGAAAACAAATAGCCCTGGGCTCCCTGTTTATGAATGGTCAGGAAGGCTCAGTTTTATGAATGGTCAGGAAGGCAGTGGAAAGGCAACCATAGAACTTGGGTCTAGTGCTTACAGCCAGTGCGGCCAGGAAAGTACAGATGGACATAGAAGTATGGCAGTGAGGTCCTCCCAGGGAACGAGAACGTTCACCTGATGGAAAACTATGAAGGTAATCCTGCCCGAAGTTCTGCTTTTAACAATTTTTATCGGTCCTGAACGCTTTAATAAATAGAGCTTTTCAAACTCTTTTTCTTTTTAAACACCTTTAGGGCTCTGCAGAGCCGGGGACGCTGAGATGGAGGATCGGAAGCCTTTACTGGGTAAGAAGATCGCACTTGCGGTCACCAAGAAGAGCGCAAGTATTGCATTGTGAGGTGATGGGTTGCATGTCTTCCAAGTGGTATTTGTTTTTGTGTGGGGCTTCCAGGGTGGCCACAGGCGAAGGTTCTTTAAGTGTGTGGCTTTCAGGGTTGTCATAGGTAGAAGTTCCCAAAGTGGGGTTTTCATGGTGGTCAAAAGTGGAAGTTCTCCAAATGTGGGTCTTCAAAGGGAGCCATAGTCTTCCAAGTAGGGGGCTTCCAGGGTGGCACTAGGTAGAAGTTCTCCAAGTGGGGGGGAGGGGGCCTTCTAGGGTGGCCATAGGTAAAAGTTCTCCAGAGAAGGTGGCTTCCAGGGAGGCCATAGGTAGACGTTCTCCAAGTGTGGGCTTCTAGGGTTTCCATAGGTAAAACTTCTCCAGCAAGGCCATACGTGGAAGGTCTGAAAGTGTGGGGCTTCCAATGAGGCCAACGGTGGAAGTTCTCCAAGTCTGTGGCTTTCAGGGTGGCCATCAATGGAATTTTCCGAAGTGTGAGACTTTCTGGGTGGGCATAGGGGAAGTGCTCACAGTGTAAGGC
Organism: Aquarana catesbeiana; assembly: GCF_042186555.1. Taxonomy (NCBI): domain Eukaryota; kingdom Metazoa; phylum Chordata; class Amphibia; order Anura; family Ranidae; genus Aquarana; species Aquarana catesbeiana. The sequence goes on along the minus strand of NC_133331.1, from coordinate 288,191,680 downwards.
TTTCAGGGTGGCCATTGTTGGAAGTTCCCTACATCTGAGACTTTCAGGGAGGCAATAGATGGAAGTTCTCCAATTGTGGGGCTTCCAGGGTGGTCATAGGTAGAAGTTCTCCAGGGAGGCCAGAGATGGAAGTTCTCCATTATCTGGGGCTTTCAGGGAGGCCATAGGTGAAAGTTCTCAGAGTGTAAGGCTTTCAGGGTGGCCATCAGTGGAAGTTCCCCAAGTCTGAGACTTTCAGGGAGGCCATAGGTGGAAGTTCTCTGAGTGTAAGGCTTTCAGGGTGGCCATTGGTGGAAGTTCCCCAAGTCTGGGATTTTCAGGATGGGCACAGGTGGAAGTACTCCAAGTGTGGGGCTTTCAGGAAGGATATAGGTTGGAGTTCTCCAGGTGTGGATGCACCTTTGTGTTTAAAGATTGTATCTTCTGTCCAGCAAAATGGATAAGGTTCCATTCCATTCTCTGAGGTACAACCAACTTATCCATTTTGCTGGACAGAAGATACCATCTTTAAACACAAAGGCGCATTGATTTTCACTATCTGGTGAGTGGGGACCCAGGAGGGGAACACAGGAAGTCACCAAGATTACACCTATGTGTCACCATTTCCGTACTCCACAATAGATGAACTTTATTGATTGCACTTTATTCTTTGCACCTTATTGTATCATATTGTATGAATTTATTGGCACTTTACCACTTTGCTGTATATGTTGTTATATGACATATATTTGATGTAAGTAGATGCAAATTATGATATAGAGAGGCAGCGCTGAGTATTAATTTCTTTTTCATCATTTGCTTAGTATGTTGATTTTCTATGATCTTCAGCTCCATAATGCAGTATTCTCAGAACTGAAACATTTTAGAAAAAAAGCAATATGGCCACTAGATGGAGCTGATGATCATAGTAAATCAACATATTGGACAAAATACAGAATTTGTGATGGCTGGGTGAATGATTGTGACTCTCGTCCAGCAATTTTTTTTATAAATAGGCCCCTAAGTGTTGCGTTTAGTGGTTAAGTGTTAAGCTGAAACTTTAATGGTTCAGGATTACAGTTGCTTATCAATGCCCATCTTGTTTAGGTATAAGTCAAACTCATGTGTTTATTGAGCTGGCTATAAGGAGAAATGTACTGAGATAATTAGAGTCCTCCATTGGTGGACTCCTTCTGGCGGTCTTCAGATTTATCTCAGCAACCTAGCTCCTTCAGGCTCATCTCAGAAACCTAGCTTCCTCAGGCTTATCTTGGGATTCTAGCTCTTTCAGGCTTATTTTGGGAACCTGGCTCCTTCAGGCTTATCTCTGGAACCTGGCTCCTTCAGGCTTATCTCGGGATTCTAGCTCTTTCAGGCTTATCTCGGGAACCTAGCTCCTTCAGGCTTATCTCGGGAACCTAGCTCCTTCAGGCTTATCTCGGGAACCTAGCTCCTTCAGGCTTATCTCGGGAACCTAGCTCCTTCAGGCTTATCTCGGGAACCAAGCGCCTTCAGGCTTATCTCGGGAACCTAGCGCCTTCAGGCTTATCTCGGGAACCTAGCGCCTTCAGGCTTATCTCGGGAACCTAGCGCCTTCAGGCTTATCTCGGGAACCTAGCGCCTTCAGGCTTATCTCGGGAACCTAGCTCCTTCAGGCTTATATCGGGAACCTAGCTCTGGTTATTTTGTAATCTAAAAATCTGGTATAAAGGAAAAGCAGAGAACATGTTTTTTTGCCTACAGACGAAATCAGGAGCAGAGCGAAGAGGAGTCCGAGTCCACACCTCTCCTTCACACCTCACTGCCTGCAGAGTATTAAACAGGAAGTTGAGGATTCTCCGCACAGTTGTGCAGAAGATGACTACAGAGACCGGTGTGAAGATACAGGCTATTACAACGCAGCCCAGCAGTACTTCAAGGAGGAAGAAGAGGAAGAACAGGAAGAGTATGGCACCCACCAAGAGGACCAGGTAGACCCAATGCTCTCCACAATTTTGAGTAATTTTTTTTTAAATATTCAAATGTAAAAAATTGGAGACTAATACAAATTCTACTGCTTAACCCTCAGCTAGATGAGGACGGTCATGAGGTGGCGACGCAGACAGAGCAAGCGGATGAGATGCAGATCAAAGAGGAGCAGGAGCCTGTGGATATCGATTATGGTAAGTGAAGCTGCAGCTTATATCAACTTGGTCTTTGAAAATGGTTGGCTTGGCACAGTATGAAGGAAATCAGCACTGAAGAATTTAGTACGTTTTTTCCCCCCTCGGGTGCCAATTAGAAATGAGTAAAATATCCTCTCCATTCCAAAATTTTCGGTTATAGAAGATTTGGTTGAGCGAGTCATCTTGTGTTTTACATATTTTTGGGTCTCCTTCAGTAAAATGTCTTCTTTGTTGTTTCTGATTTTGCCCCTAATATTTTTGGAGTTTGGGTATGTTCACCTACCTTGGGGGGTGTTCCCACGCACCTGTGGAAATTCAATATAGAAGTTAAAGCGCATCTCCAGCCAGGGCAGAGCAGACCACAGTTACAATCTCTGTCAGCCTTCTGTTGATCTCCACTTGGTAGTAATTTGGGAGAGCAACTGATAAAGGTTACCATTGAATGGGTCTTTTGGAATTTTTAAATACAATCTTCTGTTTTTATTGCATACTTATTTAAGACCCATGTAATTACTGGGTCCCTCTGCTTTGCAATGCAGGTAGATCATGGCTGGTGGGAGGAGCCAGGAGGATGCTGTACATGGCTTCCTGAAATCTTTACTGCACCCTGCCCCAGTACTCCTCTCAAGGGCCCTCAGCAATGATGCAGTCAGTGGGCTGGCTGCTGTGAGGAGTTATGCAAATATCAAAATACCTTGATAGGAGGATGTCAGTCTGAGGATTGGGTGTTCTTCGACAGGCTGCATTTGCATGCAGACCACCTTAGCTACCACATGTGATGTTGAGCCTCCATGATTCAAAAACTTGAAATCCAGTATGTAGGTGTAGGCCATCTATGTACCTTCCAAAGCCCAGCTGAAAAACATCCAAAGATTGCATCATCCCATCCGGCTTTTTTGCTAGGACACTCCTAGCTCTTACTGTTCACCTCTGCCATCACAGGAGGGAGCTCTGTCTCTGATTTAATCCCCCTCACATGTGCTTTCTCTCCCCAACACAGTAGCTCTCAGCTCAGTGTTTGAGAACTCACTCCTGTGATGGATTGTGAAGGTGAACAGCTGGGAGTTTATTAGCAACATCCTAGCAACAAGGCGGGACAGGATAATGCAATCTCTGAGAGTTTTTCAGTCAGGCTTCAGGAGGTATGTAAATCGCCTACACTCATAGCAAGGGAATGATGTAACTCAGGTCAAAGCTGCACAGCTTGTTTTTATCTACAGATGCCTCTTACCTGTATAGGCAGTTTTTTGGTTAAGGTGAACCATGCCTTTAACTTAAGGTTGGAGTTGAGCCAAACTTTAACTGTTCTTTTTCTCTCCAGGCTATGACATGAATGATCAAGATTCTTGCGATTCAGCCACGACATCCAGAGCTGGATGCCTGCCAATTGATGAGTATGGGCAACTAGCAGACAAGCCGAAACAGTACATCTGCTCAGAGTGCGGCAAAGGGTTCAGCCTCTACTCCTATCTCACCAAACACCAGCGTTGCCACTCGGACGAGAAGCCTTTTACCTGCATTGAGTGTGGCAAGTGTTTCCGATACAAGCCCAGCCTGGTTGCTCACCAGCGTGTCCACACAGGCGAGAAGCCATTTTCCTGCACGGAGTGTGGCAAGCTCTTTGTTACCAAGTTTAACTTGAAGGCCCATGCCAAGGTCCACACTGGAGAGAAGCCAGTGGAGTGCCCGGCGTGTGGTCGGTGCTTCAGCAACAACCCGGCACTGGTGAAGCACCTCCGGATCCACACGGGTGAGAAACCCTTCTCTTGCACCGTCTGTGGCAAGGTTTTCGCCAGCCGCTCCTGCCTGAACGCTCACCAAGTAATCCACACAGGTGAGCGCCCGTACATGTGTGCTGAGTGCGGCAAGGCCTTCGCCAACCAGTCCAACCTCATCTCCCACCGAATTATCCACACTGGCCAGAAGCCATATATCTGCCCGGAGTGCGGCCGGGGCTTCGCCAACCAGTCCAACCTGGCCAAACACAAAATGACCCACACGGACCACAAGCCCTTTGTCTGCATAGAGTGCGGCAATGTCTTTGCCAGGAAGGAGGGCTTGGCCAAACATTTCGAAAGGATACACAAGAAGAAATTAGAATTCTAAGGATAAAAAAAAAATACTTTAGCAGTTTTCTGAATTCTGGTACGCGTAAAAACCTTGGCGCACCCTCCTGCCGATTTTCCCCTCAACTTGGCCTTTTTTTGGAACAAGAAAAAGCAGAGACTGGTTGATGAATATTTTAACCAGGTCATCCAAATCAGGAACAACGTTTGAGCGAGAACGCAGTTTGAATCTGGTTATGACCCTTTTAGATCCTGCTTTAGTCAGTTTTATTCCTACTTGACAGACAACTTGCCGGTTTGTTATGTCTTCACTCAAAATGAAATAAGTGAGACTGGATTAAAAAAAACCAAACATTCAGTTTTACTCCATTTCCCAGAGAGGGCAGGATAAAAACAGCATTGTGCAATGCCGACATTCATGTGATCACAAATGGGAGGAGACAAAGGTAGATGGCATTCAAAGGGATCAAAATCTGAAGATCTACCTTGGGATACATACAAATTAGTAGCTCTCTACAGCTTCCTCCTCCTGCGTTTAAAATAAAAACAAAAAACATGAGTTTGAGGAGTAAGGGCACATGTGCGAGCTCTGGGATGTTTTATTCTTCTACGCAGTGGCCGCTTTTAACAGCCGCACAATGCTGCAGGGGCAGACAATTTACTTACTGGTGAGAAGATCCTCATGGACAGAAAGAACGTCTCGACAGAATGCTGATGACCTGGCTTCATGGATTACTGATGCTTTTTTTTTTTTTCCATATGGGAGGTCAGGTCGTAAAAGAGTTTGATATTACGCACACTTTTCAAAGTTGAAGGCAAAACCCAGGCGCCAAGTTGAACATGGTCTCCTTCTGCTGGCTCTTCTCTATTTCACCTGTTACGGAATAGAGCAGGAACTTTCACTAGTCTACCAGCTCTTACTCTCTCCAACTTCATCTTTGCACCAGACTCTCCCTCAACCTAGTCTCCTAGCTGGGTATTATGGAGCACTAGGTGGAGGAGGCCACCTATTACAAGACTTCAGAAACCCCTCTGACTAGGAAAATACACTAAAATGTTCACTGTTGGAGAAAAACAAGTGCCGCAATTACATTTCCTCCTGTTTCTAGATGTTCTGTCTGCTGCTAAAAACGCCAGGTGCACTTTAACTGCTACTAAAGATGGATGTCTGGCCCGTGTGCACTTCAGTGGCAGAAATTTGCCAGCATGCTGGAAATCCTAATCAGTGGACAGATCCTTCTTATGGAGAGAAGCTTGGCAGCCATGATTTATTCCCTGGTACATCTAACAATTATGGCAACCTAATCATCTGCAGAACCATCCAAACTTCTCCCCTGCTCCTGCACTAGTTGGCCTGGCGCCTCCTGATTTTTATTGCCCTTTCTCAAGAAACAGCTACATTTGACACACATACGCTTCTTGTCTAGGACGTTTTAGATTTTGTATATGAATTGTGAGAGGAGACCCCTGTGTTAAAGGGTCAAAATAGAGTGCCCAAGTATGAAAATGTCTATTTTTAAAAAAAAATAATGATGGTCGGCTACAGACAAATTACTGTAAGAAAGGGTTTGAGCTCCAAGAGCCAGGCAAAGCCACTGCTCAAAAGTCCACAGTCTACACACGTCTGTAGGCACTAATAATGGCCAAATGGAGCTTAGCTGCGCTCCCTACATATCACAAGAGAAGAGACCGGTCGCACGTTGATAACTTCAACATTGGTAAACCTTTATTTTTATGAACAATGACACAGAATGTCCGCCCATACCTTTCTCACTCTGACATATTTCACCCAGAAAGAGCGTAGTCAAGAATGACTATGCCCGTTCCAGGAGAAATACGTGAGTACTGGCTGAATGGAGCTCAGCTACGCTCCCCATGTGTCACAAGTAAGGAGACCAGGCACGTTCTGATGACATCAACATTAGTAAATCTTTATTGTTCTGGACAGTGACACAAAGTATCTGCCCAGACCTTCCTCACTCTGACATATTTCACCCAGGAGGAGCTTAGTCAAGTATGACTCTGCCCTTTGCAGGAGAAATTCATGAGTACTGGTCGATTGAGAGCTCAGCTGTACTCCCCATGTGCCACAAATAAAGAGACCGGCCACACTCTGATGACACCAACATTGGTAAACCTTTATTGTTCTGGACAATGACAGAGTGAGGAAGGTCTGGGCGGACATTCTGTGTCATTGTCCAGAATAATAAAGGTTTACCAATGTTGTCATCAACGTGCAACCAGTCTTTTTACTTCTGACATGTGGGGAGCGCAGCTGCGCTTTATTCAGCCAGTACTCGCGCATTTCTCCTGGAACGGGCATAATCATATTTGACCAAGCTCCTTCTGGGTGAAATACATCAGAATGGGGAAGGTCTGGGTGGACAATCTGGGGTTGATTTACCAATACTGGTGAGTGCAAAATCTGGTGCAGCTTGCATAGAAACCAATCAGCTTCCAGGTTCTTTTTTGTCAAAGCTTAACTGAACAAGCTGACGTTGGAAGCTGATTGGCTACCATGCACAGCTGCACCAGATTGTGCACTCTCCGGTTTTAGTAAATCAACCCCAGAACCCAGACCTTCCTTGTTCTGACATATTTCACCCAGAAGGAGCTTAGTCAAGTATGATTATGCCCATTCGAGGAGAAATGCACAAGTACTGGCTGAATAGAGCACAGTTGCACTCCCCACGTGTCACAAGTAAAGAGACCCATTGCAGATTGATGACAACAACAATGGTAAACCTTTATTGTTCTGGATAATGACACAGAATGTCTGCCCAGACCTTCCTCTCTCTGTCATTGTCCAGAACAAGGGAGACCAGCTGCACTCTGATGACATCAACGTTGGTAAACCTTTATTGTTCTGGACTGTGACACAGAATGTCCGCTCAGAGCCTCCTCTAACATATTCACCCAGAAGGAGCTTAGTCAAGTATGGCTATGCCCATTCCAGGAGAAATGCATGCGCACTGGCTGAATGAAGCTTAGCTGAGCTCTCAATGTGTCACAAGTAAAGCGACCATGCGTGATTACTTCAACATTAGTAAACCTTTATTGTTCTGGACAATGACACAGAATGTCCACCCAGACACTCCTCACTCTGACATATTTCACCAAGAAAGAGCTCAGTGAAGTATGACTATGCCCATACCAGGAAAATGCAAGTGAGGAGGATCTGGGTGGACCTTCTGTGCTAGTATCAAGAGCAATAAGGTTTTATCAATGCTAATGTCATTGGAGAATGACCAGTGTCTTGTTTGGTCCTACAAAGGTCAGACCACCCAATGCTGCATTTTAAAGTGAACCAGTCAAGATGGGGCTTACACAAGATTTCGAGTACTTGCTCCTCAGTCAGTTTAACTGTGCAGGCATGCTACATAGGACAGATTTGGAGCGGGGAGTCAACATCGGTTGGATAGCTGCGTCTGCCTGACCTTGTGCTGGTAAGTCATACTCCCCTCCCACCCCAATTACCAGGACCCTGCTGCTTAACCTGTGTAAAAAAGATGTGTATACTTTTTTTTTAGTTTGACTAGTCCCATGATCCCCTGTGTCAGTGAGCGGTGGCTGCTGGGGAGAGATGGGAGCTCTTAACAGCTGAATTCCAGGCGCCAGGATATCTTTTATAGGCTCCCATATCCCAGCTGTTGTCAGTGCTCCCTCCTCTTCCCTGCAGCTGCTACTCACTGACACAGGGGTGGCGGAGCTGCAGAATCATGTGACCAAACTTAAAAAAGTAAGTATACAGGTCTTTTTTTACACAGGTTAGGCAGGATAGGTAGCGGGGGGGTGGACATTTTTAAGCATAGTTAGTGTTGGGCAGGAATTCCATTTTTAAATGACTATGGATTCTGCTGTGTGCACTTAGGGGTTGGGAGGCAGCCTATATTATCCAAATGATGAAAGTCATTTGACATGGAAACATATCGGATCTTGGGAGTAAGGGGGGGGGGGCGCGCTCTCAGTGCTGACTCCCAGCTCCAGAGTTGTCCTCAGACAAAAGTAAAGCTAACCTGTCAGATGATGGAACCTTTTGAAGGTCTTATTTCAGAAAACCCTAAAGACACCGATTTTTTTCTGTGTGAATACAAGCCCATCAAGAGAGCACCATCGAGTCCTACTTATGTATATATATCTAATTTACAATATTTTTACTATTTATAAAGAGGACTGTTGGCGAGCTTTGTCTTTCACACTTTTACCACATATTGGATACAAATGCTTCAGTGCTCATGGCGGTGGAGAGACCTCAGCTGAGATTGTGCAAGATGGCAACTAGTAATTCAACTTACGTCGAGTCTGACTCCATTGTGGTACCCTGCTTGAAAGGTCTCCCTCCCACTCTTGCACTGTTGGCGACTTTGTAGCAGAGCTACTCAAGTTGCTGGCCTTTCTGTCCTCCGTATATTCCTAGGTAGAATCAATGGTTCTCAACTCCTGTCCTCAGGACCCACTAACAGGCCAGATTTTAAGTATTACCTTTGGGGAGATGCAGACTAGACTACTGCCATCACACTGAGCAGCAAATGATATCACCTGGGATGTGTTTCAGTTATCTCGCAAACCTGGCCTGTTCGTCGGTCCTGAGGACGAGAGTTGAGAACCACTGTGCTAGATGGCTCACTGAAGGTTTTATGTGCCTGGTGATCTCTAGTGGATTCACCATGCTTAGAAGCTCAACCGAGAAACCAAGCTTGGTTTGATGCCTCCTGGCCAGGGTCAGGGGCAGTGGGCACGTTTGGGGGATTACTCTTGCAGCAAAGGTCTTAAAGAAATTACCTGATCAACTGTGGGTTGTCTCTCGAAACAATTGTAGGTGCTCTCCTTGTGTTTCCCCAGGAAGTTATGTAAAGAGATCGAAAGTCCTGCAAAGTGACCCCCCCCTGTACAAGGTTCCTTATCAAGAGAAAACTTGGCGCCCTTTCCAACCTCTGGCCAGTTGTCTGCATTGGGAGTCTGATGAAATCTGCTGTAATCCTCCTTGCCTCTGTGTGACAGTTAAGCCATCTGTGCCGATAATTGCTCTCACTCCGCTTTTATTTGTATCATGCAAAGTGTGTCTTTGTGAATAAAGGCTGGAAATCGGATCCGGGTGTGTGTCTTGTTGCACATAACAAGGTCAAATAGAGCAAGTCACTACAAAATGTGTATGTGGAGGGGGATATGGATCTAGGTGAACGGACAGGAATGACTTTCCTCACATGATCATGGCTCTAGTATGGTGCTGAGAGGCAGCAATCAAGTAACATTATCACAGGTCTCCTTTAAAGTGATTGTGACGAATAAACATTTTATTAAAAAAGAAAAATAACAAACATACTTACTTGCTCTGAGTAATGGTTTTGCACAGAACAGCCCCTGTCCTCCTCATCTCAGGTCCCCCCACCGGCGCTCCTGGCCCCTCCCCCTGCTGAGTGCAACCCAAAGCAAGCCGCTTGCTGTGGGGGTACTTATGCAAGCCTGCTCTCGAGCCAGCTCTATGTCCATAAGACACACTGTGCACGACTTGGTCCTGCCCCTGGCTGTGACTGACAGCAACGGGAGGCAATGGCATGGAGGGAGAAAGCTGCTGCTCTAATGCATATCGATGGATCAAGTTTGGGCTCAGGTAAGCCTAATGCCCCGTACACACGATCGGATTTTCCGACAACAAATGTTGGATGTGAGCTTGTTGGCGGAAAGTCCGACCGTGTGTATGCTCCATCGAACATTTGTTGTCAGACCTTCCGCCACAAATGTTGGCTAGCAGGTTCTCAAATTTTTCGCCAACAATTGTTTGTTGTCGAACTTTCCGATCGCTTGTACACAAGTCAGTCGGACAAAAGTCCACGCATGCTCGGAATCAAGTACGAGCCGGATATATGACTAGCGTTCGTAATGGAGATATCACCTACGTCTTGTACGTCACTACGTTTGGAATTGTTGGCCAAAATTTGTGTGACCGTGTCTATGCAAGACAAGTTGGAGTCAACATCCTTCGAACAAAAATCCACGGTTTTGTTGTCGAAAAGTCCGATCGCGTGTACGGGGCATAAGGGGGGAGGACCTACATGCAGAAAGTTTTTTTTTTAACTACTTCCATACCGGGCCTATTCTGGCACTCCTCTCCTACATCTAAAAATCATTTTTTTGCTAGAAAATTACTCAGAACCCCCAAACATTATATATTTTTTTTTTTAGCAGAGACCCTAGGGAATAAAATGGCGCTCGTTGCAACTTTTTGTGTCGCACGGTATTTGAGCAGCAATTTTTCAAACTGTAATGAATTAAAAAAAGAAAATAAAGTTAGCCCAATTTTTTGATATAATGTGAAAGATGATGCTACGCCGAGTAAATAGATACCTAACATGTCACACTTTAAAATTGCGCACACTCGTGGAACGGCACCAAACTTCGGTTCTTAAAAATCTTCAATCGGCGACGCTTTAAAACGTTTTTACAGGTTACCTGTTTAGAGTTATGCCTCGTACACACGGTTGGATTTTCTGATGGAAAATGTATGATGGGAGCCTTTTGTCAGAAATTTCGACTGTGTGTGGCACCATTGGACAGTTTCCATCGGAATTTCCGTCGCACAAAATTTGAGATCTGGTTCTCAAATTTTTCAACAAAATCCGTTTGCGTAAATTCCGATCGTGTGTAGACAATTCCGACGCACAAAGTGCCACGCATGCTCGGAATCAAGCAGAAGAGCCACACTGGCTATTGAACTTCATTTTTCTCGGCTCGTCGTACGTGTTGTACGTCACCGCATTCTTGACGTTCGGAATTTCCAACCAACTTTGTGTGACCGTGTGTAAAGCAAGGAGAAAGAGGCGCCTCTGGGTGCAGACGTTTAAAACAATTTATTAAAAAATTACAGCAACAGCTGGTAATGCACTCACATTTAGGAAGAAGATAGTAGGCAAAAAGAATGTCCCAAAGCAATCAAGGGGATCCGTGGGGTCATCTACTCTCGACTGATGGATGGTAAAGGCTCTGGGCAGTCTGTGGACGCTGGATGTTTTCCGGCCGAACAGCGGAGACAGGCTCCAGAGAGAGGCTTGGATGGCAGCCGATCAGGCGAGGGATGATGACGTCACTCGATATGCGACGCGTTTCCTAAGCTGGCTCGCCGTGAGTGGTATGACGGCGGCGCTCCTTTGTCAAGCTGATTGGCTGGGAGCTGAGGAGGAAGTTTAAATAGAGAGCGCTGAAGGGGGAAGGGGGCGGAATAAGGGATGGGCCTGGAATCTGGTGTATAGAAGTGTCAGCAGAGGAGGGAATCGAGGAAAAATGACGATGAGAAGGGATATATAGTGCTAATGTGAAAAAGAAGAAAAAACTATTGGCTACAATGGGAGGGAAAGAGAAAGGGGACAAATGTGAAAAAGGAAAGGAAAATATCATAATATACACAAATGTAATGAATGGAATAAGCGGGGGCAGAGGGCTGTAATGCAATTATAGGAGGAGAACTGGAAAAGGAAAATATATATATATATATATATATATATATATATATATATATATATATATATATATATAAAAAAGTCACACATGTAAAAAAATATATGTAAAAAAATTATATATAAAATATATAAGTAAAAGCTGTAAAGTCTTGTAATCGACATGGGAAAAATGGATATCTATATGGGGGAATGAATGATGACCACATGTGTCATATATTGGACATAAAACAGGTGTGTTAGCAAGCATATGTGTGCGCATATATGTGCGCAACAACAATATGATATATGCTGCATATAGATCAATGGATTCGAACTCCTATAGATAATAAAAAATAATAAATAATAATATAAAAGAAAAATAGTCGCTACATGAAATGGGTGACATATAGGGGTATGTATGTATAATACATGCATGCAATGTTGTGCATCCATATATAATGTTGGTATTGATATATACGTATGCGTATGTATATGTGTGGGGAGGGGGGAAGGGAGGAAAAAAGGAAAAGAGGAAGGGGGGGGGGGGGGGGAAGGAAGGGAAAAAAAGGGGGATATGGGGGGGGGAATAAAAAAAAAAAAAAGGGGGGGGGGAAGAGGAGAGGCTTTTTTTTTTTTATTCCCCCCCATATCCCCCTTTTTTTCCCTTCCTTCCCCCCCCCTTCCTCTTTTACTTTTTTCCTCCCCTCCCCCCTCTCCACACATATACATACGCATACGTATATATCAATACCAACATTATATATGGATGCACAACATTGCATGCATGTATTATACATACATACCCCTATATGTCACCCATTTCATGTAGCGACTATTTTTCTTTTATATTATTATTTATTATTTTTTATTATCTATAGGAGTTCGAATCCATTGATCTATATGCAGCATATATCACATTGTTGTTGCGCACATATATGCGCACCATATGCTTGCTAACACACCTGTTTTATGTCCAATATATGACACATGTGGTCATCATTCATTCCCCCATATAGATATCCATTTTTCCCATGTCGATTACAAGACTTTACAGCTTTTACTTATATATTTTTTATATATATTTTATATATAATTTTTTTACATATATTTTTTTACATGTGTGACTTTTTTATATATATATATATATATATATATATATATATATATATATATATATATATATATATATATATATATATATATATATATATTTTCCTTTTCCAGTTCTCCTCCTATAATTGCATTACAGCCCTCTGCCCCCGCTTATTCCATTCATTACATTTGTGTATATTATGATATTTTCCTTTCCTTTTTCACATTTGTCCCCTTTCTCTTTCCCTCCCATTGTAGCCAATAGTTTTTTCTTCTTTTTCACATTAGCACTATATATCCCTTCTCATCGTCATTTTTCCTCGATTCCCTCCTCTGCTGACACTTCTATACACCAGATTCCAGGCCCATCCCTTATTCCGCCCCCTTCCCCCTTCAGCGCTCTCTATTTAAACTTCCTCCTCAGCTCCCAGCCAATCAGCTTGACAAAGGAGCGCCGCCGTCATACCACTCACGGCGAGCCAGCTTAGGAAACGCGTCGCATATCGAGTGACGTCATCATCCCTCGCCTGATCGGCTGCCATCCAAGCCTCTCTCTGGAGCCTGTCTCCACTGTTCGGCCGGAAAACATCCAGCGTCCACAGACTGCCCAGAGCCTTTACCATCCATCAGCCGAGAGTAGATGACCCCACGGATCCCCTTGATTGCTTTGGGACATTCTTTTTGCCTACTATCTTCTTCCTAAATGTGAGTGCATTACCAGCTGTTGCTGTAATTTTTTAATAAATTGTTTTAAACGTCTGCACCCAGAGGCGCCTCTTTCTCCTTGCTTTATAGTGCTACTGGGATATGGCTTTCACTCCCATTGGAAGGCTGCCCTGAATGTGGATTTTACACTCTATTCCTGCTTCCTTAATCTGCAGTGTTACAACACGGACTAAACTTTTTTATTGGTATGGAAGTTCCTTTTCCCTATTGTTTATGCACATCATTGTATAACTAGGATTCGTTTGTCTTTTTTTTGCGCCGACTACTTGTTGTATTGTGACCGTGTGTATGCAAGACAAGTTTGAGCCAACATCCGTCGGAAAAAATCCATGGATTTTGTTGTCGGAATGTCCGACTGTGTGTACGAGGTATTACAGTGGTCTTGTGCTAGAATTGTTGCTCTCGCTCTAATGTTCATGGTGAAACCTCACGTGTGGTTTGAACGCTGTTTATATATGTGGGCACAACGTACGTATCCGTTCGCTTCTGCGTGCGCTTAAAATTTTAAATTATTTTACACTTTATAATTTATCACTTTTATTACTATTACAAGGAATGTAAACATCCCTTGTAATAGGAATAGGGCATGACAGGTCCTTTTTACAGAGATATGTGGGGTCTATAAGACCCCAAATCTCTCCTCTAGGCAGGAAAGACTGATTTCAAAAAATCAAAAATCAAGCGATCTTGGCCCTACCAGCCGAGTATACAGAAGTGTTTACATCTGCCGGTCCGGACGTGGCATCATAACTTTGCGCCCGGCCTCCGAGAGTCATAGAGACCGCCAGGGACCATCTGGTCCTCGGTAATCTCTATGGTGAACTTCTGCTGCTGGCAGATTCCTTTCCCGGCTCGCCGATCCCCCCCCGCAGCCTTCTGGGACACAAGACTGCAGGACCATTCACAAAGCGCAGCAGCAAACTGGCTGTGAAGCCAGGAAGACTTCACTGCTGCTTTCCCTTACCTAAGATGCCAGCACCTGCACCCGAAGCGGATTGAAAAATCGGCTCGTGGGAGGACACCGCTGGATCCCTGGACAGGTAAGTGTCCTTATTTTAAAGTCAGCAGCTACACTATTTGTAGCTGTGGACTTTTAATGTTTTAAAGGGGAGACTGGAGCTCCTCTAACCTATAATAATGTCACGCATTAGCACAGCCCATTGAAATTGATGGCCTCCTGATGCTCCAAAACCTCCCAAAAATCAGACGTTTCACAAAATGTTTGCTGTGAGCACTATGGCGCATTGCTGTGCATTGTGCATTGGGGTGCTATTCAAGTGGCACCAAAATCCTTGTAACCTGCATTGCCACACCTTAACAAAAAGCCTACGAATAACCCTACGTATAACTAAACATGTATACAGTATCTCACAAAAGAGAGTACACCCCTCACATTTTTGTAAATATTTTATTATATGTTTTCATGTGACAACACTGAAGAAATGACACTTTGCTACAATGTAAAGTATTGAGTGTACAGCTTGTATAACAGTGTAAATTTGCTGTCCCCTCAATTAACTCACACAGCCATTAATGTCTAAACCACTGGCAACAAAAGTGAGTACACCCCTAAATGGAAATGTCCAAATTGGGCCCAATTAGCCATTTTCCCTCCCCGGTGTCATTTGACTCATTAGTGTTACAAGGTCTCAGGTGTGAATGGGGAGCAGGTGTGTTAAATTTGGTGTTATCGCTCTCATACTGGTCACTGGAAGTTCAACATGGCACCTCATGGCAAAAAACTCTCTGAGGATCTGAAAAAAATAATTGTTGGTCTACATAAAGATGGCCTAGGCCAGTGATGGTGAACCTTGGCACCCCAGATGTTTTGGAACTACATTTCCCATGATGCTTAACTACACTGCAGAGTGCATGAGCATCATGGGAAATGTAGTTCCAAAACATCTGGGGTGCCAAGGTTCGCCATCACTGGCCTAGGCTATAAGAAGATTGCCGAGACCCTGAAACTGAGCTGCAGCAAGGTGGCCAAGACCATACAGCGGTTTAACACTTTTAACAGATTCCACTCAGAACAGGCCTCACCATGGTCGACCAAAGAAGTTGAGTGCACGTGCTCAGCGTCATATCCAGAGGTTGTCTTTGGGAAATAGACGTATGAGTGCTGCCCGCATTACTGCAGAGGTTGAAGGGGTGGGGGGTCAGCCTGTCAGTGCTCAGACCATACGCCGCACACTGCATCAAATTGGTCTGCATGGCTGTTGTCCCACAAGGAGGCCACTTCTAAAGATGATGCACAAGAAAAGCCGCAGTTTGCTGAAGACAAGCAGACTAAGGACAATTGATTACTGGAACCATGTCCTGTGGTCTGATGAGACTAAGATAAACTTATTCGGTTCAGATGGTGTCAAGCGTGTGTGGTGGCAACCAGGTGAGGAGTACAAAGACAAGTGTGTCTTGCCTACAGTCCAGCATGGTGGTGGGAGTGTCATGGTCTGGGGCTGCATGAGTGCTGCCGGCACTGGGGAGCTACAATTCATTGAAGGAACCATGGATGCCAACATGTACTGTGACATACTGAAGCAGAACATGATCCCCTCTCTTTGTAGACTTGGCCCCAGGGCAGTATTCCAACATGATACTGACCCCAAACACACCTCCAAGACCATCACTACCTTGATAAAGAAGCTGATGGTAAAGGTGACTGCCCAAGCATGTCTCCAGACCTAAACAAATTGAGCATCTGTGGGGCATCCTCAAACTGAGGGTGAAGGAGCATAAGGTCTCCAACATCCACCAGCACTGTGATGTCGTCATGGAGGAGTGGAAGAGGACTCCAGTGGCAACCTGTGAAGCTCTGGTGAACTCTATGCCTAAGAGGGTTAAGGCAGTGCTGGAAAATAATGGTGGCCACACAAAATATTGACACTTTGGGCCCAATTTGGACATTTAGGGGTGTACTCACTTTTGTTGCCAGCGGTTTAGACATTAATGGCTGTGTGTTGAATTATTTTGAGGGAACAGCAAATTTACACTGTTATACAAGCTATACACTCACTACTTTACATTGGAGCAAAGTGTCATTTCTTCAGTGTTGTCACATGAAAAGATATAAAAAAAATATTCACAAAAATGTGAGGGGTGTACTCACTTTTGTGAGATATATACAGAATATATATATATATATATATATATATATTCTGTATATATCTCACAAAAGTGATATCCAGATCTCAAATTTTGTTTGTCGGAAATTCCGACGGAAAATGTCCAATGGAGCCTACACACGGTTGGAATTTCCGACAACAAGCTCCCATCGAACATTTCCGTCATAAAATCCGACCGTATGTATGCAGCATAAGACTGGGATGCCATTTAAGTTCACGTGCGTGTAAAGGCAGGTGTCCCAGTACTTTTGGTAATATAGTGTAGCTCTCCTGAGAGATATGGATTTACATATGTAAATTATTCCAAGGTTTTATTTAATCCAAGAATTGTCTGGGATGCCTAGGAGACTTTGAAGAAGAACTTCACCCTTATAATAAAACAAACAGCACAGGTACCTTTAGAAATCTACAGATTCTTAGATACAATTTTCCAGAATCATGTCATGCACATGCTCAACATGTTTGGCAGATACTGTGATGGGCCTTTCATATCTTGCAGCGTCTTCAGCTGAAAAATGTGTACACTGTTTCTCCATCGTTGAGTATGATGGGCGCTATTGCTTATGAATTTCCTTCAGCGTTTTCTTCTTTGGGAAGAGGAACATCGTATAATTCAATGCTTGTGAATTCCACCTTCTTCTCCACCAATGGTTCATTCAATTACCCGCAACAATTGAGAAAACAGAGCTCTAATCCTCCAAATTGCCATGAAATGTCACTCTTTACAACTATGATAACAAAATTGATGTCACATGGGATCAGGCCAAGAACTTTTTTCAGCCCACCCCTCGTAATTTCAGGCTTTTTATTCTTTGCATACCTAATTTCTCTCTTTCCTCCCCGTTCTTCTCGGTGGCCATTTTCACGAATGGCGGATTAATCCATCTCGCTTTACTTCCTGTAACTCTAGGTCTGCCTCCTAGAACATGTGACAGGAACCTCCCAGGATGCAGCTGTGAGGCCAGGGTTACATCACCAGTGCCTCACTCAACCAGGAAATTTAAAAACAGTAGTTGTAAACAAAAGCACAACATGTCTTTTTAACTGCTTCCATACCGGACACTTTCACCACCCTTCCTGCCCATGCCAGCTTTCAGCGCTGCTTTGATTGACAATTCCGTGGTCATGCAACCCTGTACCCATATGACATTTTTTTCACACAAATAGAGCTTTCTTTTGGTGATATTTAGTCACCGCTGTTTTTTATTTATTTCTTGCAAAACAAGCGAAAAAGACTAAAGATTTTGAAAAAAAAACAACGTGGTTTTCTTTATTTCTGTTATAACATTTTGCAAATAAATAACCTTTCTTCATAAATTTAGGCTGAAATGTATTCTGCTACATTTCTTTAGTGAAAATAACCCAAATCAGTGTATATTATTTAGCCTGTAGGAAAGTTAGAGTCCAAAAACTATAGGATATATAGGATATCTGAAAATTGATCAATGCTGAGGTACTGACGGCCTCTATCTCATTTCTTGAGGCTCGAAAAATTTGAGGACATAACAAATACCCCCCAAATGACCCCCTTTTTGGAAAGTAAACAGTTCAAGGTATTTAGTAAGAGGCATGGCGAGTTTGCTGAAGTTGTAACTTTTTTGTCACAATTTTTTGGAAAATTAAGAAATTTAAAAAAAAAAAAAAAAAAAAAAAAAGTTTCTTTTTTTTTTTTTTTTTTAACATTTTGTACGTACTGTAACTAGTGCAGTACAGCGTCATCATATAACTGGTGTGGCGGTGATCAGGGACACTGACTGGTCACAGTATGTTAAAAATAAATAATGTTTTATTTTTTTAATATTTCTTTTTATTTTGTATTACTTTTTCTTTTTTCACACAGTGAGCAGAGCAATACAGTGTTACCATAGTACCACTGCACTTCTCTGGGGAGGTGATCGGGATTTTTTTTCTTTATACATTATGACTGCTTATAACTGTGAATTTTACGGTTAAGGCTCTTTCACACGGGACGGATCCGTGATGATCCGCCCCGTGAACATCCGCTTGCGCGCTTGCACAGCGACGGACCTGTCAGAGCGCCGCTCTCCCCTATGGGAGATCGGATGATGACGGACCGTAGAGTCCGTCGTCACCCGATCCGAAAATGGATGCAAAAATAGGTTTTTCCTCCGTTACACTTTCGGATCAGAGCGGGTCGGATGTCAGCAGACATGTCACCGCTGACATCCGATACTCCATAGACCTCCATGGAGTGTTCATTCAGGTCCGCCTAAAAAACTGACAGGCGGACCTGAACGGATCGGGCCTTATAAGCAACCATTTTTTTCTGAATGAAAACTATTCATTCGGTGTTAACCACATGGTACAGATAGGCTGTGATTGGTCCTGCCTGTACCACTGTACCATGTGATCACTGTGACCAATCACAGAGCTCACCACAATAGTACACATTGAAAGGCATGAATCAAAGCCTTTTATTATGTACAATTGTCATGTGACCTGCTGTGATTGGCCATAGCGATCACATGATACCAACAGCAGGCCGCTACAATGATTTGTTATCGGCAGTGTCCAATGGACACAGCGGGTGATGGATTGCACCAGAGCAAGGCCTGATCCTGGGGTTAAAGCCCATCTCTGGGCAACAATGAAATTGAAATTGCGCAATGTCCATCAGTTACCTTACTCCTCAGTCTTAATTTCAAACACCTGTTCCTAAGCCATCCTGCAGTGTAATGGAAAAAAAAGACAGTTTCTGCTATGAGCAAAACTAATTTCATGCCTTGGAGACCAGACATTTTTCTCGGCTTGTTATCTTCTTGAGCAGGGTTCCCCTCACCGCCCCTGTAACTTCTCCTGCCTCTGGAGACCGTGCAAGAGAACCTGGTAACTGGAAGTTTCACCTCCACCAACAGAATGTATCCCATACCACATAGGCAGTGATGTGGACACCTGAAGAAGGACCCCAGGAAGTAAACAGAAGAAATGAGGACGTCACATGACTGTGGCTTCAGGTAAGTAAATTGGGCAGTTGGAAGGGTTTTATTTATTTATTTATTATACCAGCAATTAATCAGAGGGGTTGGCCAATATCCCGGAGTTTGGCTTTACCTATTGAAAATAAGATGATTTCATGGTAATGTGATTTTGGGTGTCATTGTGAGCAATATACCTGTTTCAGAATTTCTCGTACTTGTCCTGTCCCGTTGGGACCCACCCCTGTCTGTTCTTAATTGTCATTTGTGTCCCTGTTAGGGAAGATCCCTCTCTTTAACTGTCTGATCTCTTCAGGAATGAAAGTGAGGAAAAAAATCTTCCTTTGGGACCCTTGTTCTGATGACAAATGTCTAAAAAGGGGTTTTGGGCCCACTCAGATATACTGGCCAGAAGGCCTGCCTCATGTATTGTACAGGGCACTTTTTATATTTATTAATCATTTACACTGTATGTTTTTTTTTTTTCTTTTTCACAGAGATGGAAGGTACAGGTTTGTCGGGGCGTGCCCTCATGTCAGGGAGAGGATCTATGGCAGTCTTTTTTCCCTCATTCTAACTGCGGGGGTCTCTCTTAGGGACAGCCCTCACCAAGTACTTGCTTCAGCAGGTTCCTAAGGAGCAGGAGCCACCTTGGCTTTGGATTAGGTAGACCATAGTATGCCATACCCCTGCCAGGATCCTTGCATTTGGGGGTGTTCAGGGACTGAGGCCCTTCCTCTTCAGAGATTGACCCCATTCTGTACCCTTTGGGCACTTGTGCGTGCTGTGATTTCACGGATCACTTTTTTGTTCACAGTGACACAGGACATGCGTTGTGGTGCATTCACACACATTTTGATGCATTAAGGATGAAAAAATGCAGCAGATTGTACTTTTGTTGAAAGCACTGGAACTAACCACACTGGTGTGAACTAAAGCCATTGGAATACATGGCGTAAACTGTGCATGTGTTATGGATGCATTTTAATAAACACACTTGAAAACATCTGGTGTGAACCAGCCATACAGTCGGACATACATTGATCGAAATTTGGCCAGTTCAGCAGGGACTGCCTGAATTTCGATCATTGTTTGGGCAGGGAGGTTGTACGGAAGTCAATCTACTTCTGTAGAACCAACCTGTCGGATTTTCCACACACAACCAGCACTGAAGGCTATAGCCTGCAACCGTGATCAGTGCATTCTGACGGTGGGGAAGTCTCCCTGCCCTCAGAATGCAAAAGCTCACTGGGGAGGATTCCCCCACTCAGATCAAGTGTGTGGGTGGGGGAATCGAGTCAATTGTTTTCATTCAACCCACTAGTTGAACGAAAAAAATACCGGACTCGTCTATGGGCTGCTCTAACGTCTGACTCCAACCAATGTGTGCAGAAGATTCACCTCCACCCCTCCTCCAGTAGCACATGATTGGTAAGCTCCGTCTGCAGCTTGCTCACTGTTGCTCAGAAACTGAGCCAGGAATCACAGTCTAAGCAAGACCCGCCAGAACCAAGGAGTGTACCGACACGTGAGACCATCGGGCGGCTCTGGACAGATGGCTCGCCAGCGCTAAAGGAAACCTGTCATTGAGGAAGATTAGTAATAAAAGTCACAATATAATAGTAATAATAATTATTAATAATGGGCGTGTACAGAAACGTGCCACGGCCGAGTGGCTGGCTCGCCATCGCTAAAGGAAACCTGTCGTTATTAGTAATAGAAGTCACAATATAATACTAATAGTCACAGTATAATAATAATGGGCATGTACTGAGGTGTGAAACAACTGGGTGGGCTCTGGGCAGTTGGCTTGCCAGCGCTAAAGGAAACCTGTCATGGAAGGACATACAGTTAGGTCCATATATATTTGGTCACAGGCACAATTTTTGTTTTTTCAGGTAATTACCAAAACATATTCAAGCTATAGTTAGAGTATCTCACAAAAGTGAGTACACCCCTCACATTTTTGTAAATATTTTATTCTATCTTTTCATGTGACAACACTGAAGAAATGACACTTTGCTACAATGTAAAGTAGTGAGTGTACAGCTTGTATAACGGTGTAAATTTGCTGTCCCCTCAAAATAACTGAACACACAGCCATTAATGTCTAAACCGCTGGCAACAAAAGTGAGTACACCCCTAAAAGGTAAATGTCCAACTTGGGCCCAAATAGCCATTTTCCCTCTCCGGTGTCATGTGACTCGTTAGTGTTACAAGGTCTCAGGTGTGTTAAATTTGGTGTTATCGCTCCCACTCTCTCATACTGGTCACTGGAATTTTAACATGGCACCTCATGGCAAAGAACTCTCTGGAGGATCTGAAAAAAAGAATTGTTGCTCTACATAAAGATGGCACTAGGCCAGGCATGTGCAAAGTCCGGCCCACGGGCCAATTGCGGCCAGTGTTCCGGTTTAATACGGCCCCACAGTTAATTTGGCAAAATCTATCTGTTGTGACCCACCAGTGAATCCCCGAGCGCCGCTCCCCTGGGATCTCTCAACGCCACAGGACTGCACGTCCTCAGTCGGTGTCCTTGCGATCTCTCGGACGTCGCGGGGTTTGGTGCGTTCCTTCTCCCTGTGCTGTGTATTCATCACACACAGCCACATGGGCAGCCAATTGATCTTTGTTGCAACTGAAGAGAACCTGGACAGGGGACAATAGACAATAGTTTTGCGCATCAAAAACAACTGCCTTTCAACCAGACCTAGCCTATGTGCTGCAGTCCAGATCTGTTTCACCCTTCACATTAGTGCAGGCAAGTTTTTTTTTTCAATTGAGATGAATACATTGCAAAATCTCAGTTAATGTCAGTTGGTCAAAATCAGTTATAAATATATTTGGACACAACATGTATACTTGGTGTTATGTTCCTGTTCATAATTTTTTAACTTAAAAGTTGACAGACAACCTTTATTACCAATAATATGTAATATAGGTCGACCGATATATCGGCCGATATTTGGCCATTTTTGATAAATCGGCATGGGCCGATTATTATCTAAATTAGGCCGATATTTAACACTGGCCGCCATTCCTCCTCCCCTCTCCACACTCAGCGCGGCGCTTGATGCTTGCCAGAGCCGCTGAGTGTGTTAAACTGAAAGGGAACACAGAGGAGAGAGAGAGGGGATCTGTCAGAATTGAGGTTGATGTGAGGGGTGGGCGGGACCCGGCCGGAGTGGGCGGGACCCAGCAGCTATCAAACACAGCCAATAGGATGGGATCTAGGCAGGCCGCTATGTGTATGTGGCCCCGCCCCTTTTCTTAAGCAGCCCAATCATTGGCTGCTGTTTGATAGCTGCTGGGTCCCGCCCACCCCAGCCGGGTCCCGCCCACCCCAACATTAAGCTCAATTCTGACAGCTCCTCTCTGTTAGTTTCACACACAGTTTACACACGGCTCAGTGTGAAACCTGTCAGTGCCACCTGCCAGTGCCTGCCAGTGCCACCTCCAATCAGTGCCACCTGCCAGTGCCAATAGTGCCACCTGCCAGTGCCAAACCAGTGCCACCTGCCAATGCCACCTTCCAGTGCCAACCAGTGCCACTGCCAATCAGTGCCACCTAGTGCCTGCCAGTGCCACCGCCAATAAGTGCCACCTGCCAGTGCCAACCAGTGACTCCTCCAACCAATGCCACCTGTCAGTGCCAACCAATGCCACTGCCAATCAGTGCCACCTGCCAGTGTCATCTGTCAGTGCTACCTGCCAATCAGTGCCACGGGCCAGCGCCACCTGCCAGTGCCAACCAGTGCCATCTGTCAGTTCCAAACCAGTGCCACGTGTCAACCAGTGCCACCTGCCAGTGCCAACCAGTGCCATCTGTCAGTTCCAAACCAGTGCCACCAACCAGTGCCATCTGCCAGTTCCAAACCAGTGCCACCTGCCAGTTCCAAACCAGTGCCACCTGCCTAAGCCAACCAGTGCCACCTGCCACAGCCAACCAGTGCCATCTGTACTGAGGACATCAAGTGTGTGGTAGAGTGACAGGAGCAAGCAGGGAGGAGTGGGTGAGGTTTTTTTTTTTTTTTTTTTTTTTTAAATCGGCTTAAAATATCGGCCACAAAAATCGGCATCATATATCTGCCATCAGCCGCCCCAATTACTAAATATTGGTATTGGCATCGGCATCGGCCAGAGAGAAACCCATATAGGTCGACCTCTAATATGTAATGAACTTTACAATGTTCCGGACATATATTTCAGCTTCCTGGATTTTTTTTTCATCTGGCCTTCAGATATGAAAGGCAGAGTGATTTAACATCTGTTTAGATTTGTCATCCATGTGACGAAATGAAAAGTATGCCGTTTGCAATGAACTTTGCATAAAATAGTTAATTTGCATATAATTTTAATGGTTCAAAGAATGTCAGGCAAAATGGTCGGCCCTCACGCATGTTCACTTCATCAAATCTGGCGCTCTTTGAAATAAGTTTGGACACCCATGGCCTAGGCTATAAGAAGATTGCCAAGACCCTGAAACTGAGCTGCAGCACGGTGGCCAATACCATACAGACATTTATCAGGACAGGTTCCACTCAGAACAGACCTCACCATGGTCGACCAAAGAAGTGGAGTTCCCATGCTCAGCGTCATATCCAGAGGCTGTCTTTGGGAAATAGCCATATGAGTGCTGCCAGCATTGCTGCAGACCATAAACAACAAAGAAAAGTGCTACTACCCCAAGTTAATGAAACTCATCCTAAGCTGTCGGGTGCAGGATGTGCAGTTGCTCAGCTGCCAATGTGATGAAACACGTCTACCTCTGCTGTACCTCCATCTTTTCTTGTATGTCAACGCGTTCCCACCTTCAGAATTTTTGGCCAACATTTGTGTGACCGAGTGTATGCAAGACAAGTTTGAGTCAACACCTTTCGGACAAAATTCCACTGTGTTATTGGCGGAAAGTCAGATCGTGTGTACGTGGCATAAGAATAATCTGTACCAGAATGACGGGAAGAAAAAAGCGTGGAGAGGGCTTGGAACAGCTCATGAGCCAAAGCACAGATAGTCATCTGTAAAACATGGTGGAGGCAGTGTGATGGCATGGGCATGCATGGCTTCCAGTGGCACTGGGTCATTGGTGTTTATTAATGATATGACAGAAGACAGAAACAAAAGCAGAAGTGAATTATGCAGTGTTTAGAGATCTACTGTCAGCCTAGATTCAGCCAAATGCAGCAAAGTTGATTGGACAGCGCTTCACAATACAGATGGAAAATTATCCAAAACACACTGCAAAAGAAACCCAGGGGCTTTTGAAGGAAAAGAAGTGGAGTTTTCTGCAATGGCTGAGTCAATCACCTGATCTCCTCCCAATTGAGCATGTATTTCACTTGCTGAAGGCAAAACTAAAGGCAGAAAGACCCACAAACAAAGAACAATAGAGGACAGCTGCAGTTAGAGCCTGGCAAAGCATCAGAAAGGAGGAAACCCAGTCTTTGGTAATGTCCATGGGTTCCAGACTTCAGGCAGTCATTGCCAGTGATGGATTCTCAATAAAATAATAAAAATGAACATTTTCTTTAGGTAATATATTAATTTGTCCAATTACATTTAAGCCCCTGAAAATGGGGGAAGTGGGGGACTGTGTATAAAAATGGCTGCAGTTCCTACAATTTGTACTGGATATTTATGTTTAACCCCTTAAATTAAAGCTGAAAGTTTGCACTTCAAATTCATTTGGATTGTTTCATTTTAATTTTATTCTGGTGGCATACAGAGCCAAAAAGTATGAAGATTGTGCCTGTGTCCAAATATATATGGACCTATCTGTAAGTAATAATAGTCACAATATAATAATAATGGGCAGGTACTGATCTGTGCCACACAACCGGGTGGGCTCTGGGGGGGGCTGGCTCGCCAGAGCTAAAGGAAACCTGTCATGAGAGAATATTAGTTATAATAGTCACGATATAATACTAATAGTCACAGTATAATCATAATGGGCATGTAGTGACGCATGCCACAACTGGGCGGCTGGCTTGCCAGCGCTAAAGGAAACCTATCATAGAAGAACATTAGTAATAATAGTCACAATATAATACAGTCACAATATATTCATAATGGGCATGTAGTGACGCATGCCACAACTGGGTGGCTGGCTCGCCAGCGCTAAAGGACATGGAAAAACATTAGTAATAATAGTCACAATATAATACTAATAGTCAAAGTATAATAATAATAATGGAAAGGTGCTGATCTGTGCCACAACCGGGTGGGCTCTGGGCGGTTGGCTCGCCAGCGCTAAAGGAAACCTGTCGTGAGAGAATATTAGTAATAATAGTCACAATATAATACAAATAGCCACAGTGTAAAAATATTGAACATGTACTGATGGTACGCCATGACCGGGTGGCTGGCTCGCCAGCGCTAAAGGAAACCTGTCATGGAAGAGCATCAGTAATAATAGTCACAATATAATACTAATAGTCACAGTATAATAATAATAGTGGGCAGGTAATGACGCACGCCATGACTGGGCAGCGGCGGGCGGCTGGCTCGCCAGCGCTAAAGGAAGCCTGTCATGAGAGAATATTAGTAATAGTCACAACATAATACCAATAATATAATACCAATAACAGTGATAATAATCATAATCTATAAATCATAGTGGTGATAACAGTCAATACATAATAATAAGTTATAATAAATCAGTTATAAATATATAAAAAATATATATTGCTCTAAAACAATATATAAAGTGATAATACACGCTACAATACTGCTATATAGTAAAAAATAATATGATTATAGATGATTAATAGGGACACCTGCCTCAGCTCTTCTCTGACAGGATTCCCTCAGCCTGTGACTGACTAGACTCGGGAGCGCGCCCTGCGACTTCCCGCCTGTGCCTTGAGCGCGCCCGTGACGCCACGATGCTCCCCCTGGTGGTAAGAAGCGGGAAGCGCAGAACCCGGCCGGCTGATTGGGACTACGACTCCCGAGATGCAGCGGGGCGGAGGAGAAGATGGGGCGGTGACGTCACAATGGCGCCGCCTGGCTGACTTGGTGGGGAGAGAGTGGACGCCGGAGAAGGTAAGAGCTGTGTGTGCATTGTTTGTATGGGGGGTATGTACTGGTCCTGTACAGGGGAGAGAGGGGTCCAGCCCCAGGGAATGCTAGGTAGGCAGGGGGTGCCGGTAGTACTGGGGGGGGTCATCACACACCTGGGAGGCTGTGAGGTCACCATAGACAAAGTGCACCTCAAGCACAACCATCGAGAAAATACTGACCATCGCCCCGGAGTAGATAGTGACCATCGCCCCGGAGTAGATAGTGACCATCGCCCCGGAGTAGATAGTGACCATCGCCCCGGAGTAGATAGTGACCATCGCCCCGGAGAAGATAGTGACCCTCGCCCCGGAGAAGATAGTGACCCTCTCCCCGGGGTCAATTTCAAAACGCGACCCCCATTTAAAAGCGACATTCCAAAAATAACTTCCGGGGACACCTGGCCGCCAAACTTGGGGGGGACAAAACCGACCGCTCGCGGCGGCGCCGCCACGCGTACGCTGTGTTTCTTGATAGCAAATGTCCAAAAATAAAAAATATGGATGTAAAACTAATGAATACAGACTAGGAAATAGATACAATGATGAAAGTATAAATTCCATAGTAACATAATAGTAGGATACGGTGTAATGACGTCACAGTGGATTGGTGGTGATGGGGTTCGAATCCCGGTCAGAACTCTATCTGCATGGAGTGGGCATGACCCCCCCCCCCGGGCTTGTGAGGGTTCCCTCCAATGCTCCCCACCATCCCGATGGGAAGTCTTCACTGGGTCCCGCCAGTCGTAAGCAACCATCGCTGGGCACCGTAAATCATAAGCAGTCGTCACTGGAAACCTCCAATCATAAGCAGCCATTACTGGACCCAATCAATCATAAGCAGCCGCCTCTGTGTCCCGCCAATCATAAGCAGCCGCCTCTGTGTCCCGCCAATCATAAGCAGCTGCCTCTGTGTCCCGCCAATCATAAGCAGCCGCCTCTGGGTCCCGCCAATCATAAGCAGCCGCCTCTGGGTCCCGCCAATCATAAGCAGCCGCCGCTGGGCCCCGCCAATCATAAGCAGCCGCCGCTGGGCCCCGCCAATCAAAAGCAGCCGCCGCTGGGCCCCGCCAATCAAAAGCAGCCGCCGCTGGGCCCCGCCAATCAAAAGCAGCCGCCGCTGGGCCCCGCCAATCAAAAGCAGCCGCCGCTGGGCCCCGCCAATCAAAAGCAGCCGCCGCTGGGCCCCGCCAATCATAAGCAGCCCCGCCAATCTTAAGCAGCCGCCGCTGGGCCCCGCCAATCATAAGCAGCCGCCGCTGGGCCCCGCCAATCTTAAGCAGCCGCCGCTGGGCCCCGCCAATCATAAGCAGCCGCCGCTGGGCCCCGCCAATCATAAGCAGCCGTCGCTGGGCCCCGCCAATCATAAGCAGCCGTCGCTGGGCCCCGCCAATCATAAGCAGCCGTCGCTGGGCCCCGCCAATCATAAGCAGCCGTCGCTGGGCCCCGCCAATCATAAGCAGCCAAGACATTTCCCATATAGGCTGGGGGCGTGCAGCTGCAGGGTGGGGAACGCCTCTGCCGCTTATGATTGGCAGCGCCCAGTGACGACTTCCTGGCAGGATAGCTCAGGTGGGCTTAACCACTTTACCCCCGGTTTATTCTGCCGATTCGCTCATATACGTAAAAAAAAAAAAAAAAAAAAAAACTTTTTTTTTTTCTTTTGCTAGAAAATGACTTGGAAACCCCAAACACATATATATATATATATATATATATATATATATATATATATTTTTTTTTTTATTTAAGCAGAGGCCCTAGAGAATATCATGGTAGGTGTTTGCAATTTTTTGCATCGCACGGTATTTGCGCAGCAAACTTTTAGGAAAAAATACACTTTAATGAATTTTAGTGATCACAAAAAAATTCAAATTTTTTTTGAAAAATATAGAAGATATTACATTAAAATTGCGCACGCCCGTGCAACGGTGACAAACGACGTCAATTTTACTATCCATAGGCGACGCTTTAAAAGCCTTTACAGGTTACCACTTTAGATGTACAGAGGAGGTCTGGTGCTGGAATTACTGGCCATGTTCTGATGCTTACGGTGATACCTACGTGTGTGTGGGACAATTTCTATTTACGTGCGTGCAGGACAAACGCCTGCGTTCACCTTTGTGCGCTAACAGGGGGGGATGGGGGCACTTTAAAAAAATTTTTTTTTTAATTATTTACTTGTTTTGTTGGGTTTATTTTATAGTTTTGTCATTTTACACTGTCCCTTTCATTTTTTTTTATCGCTT
This sequence comes from Aquarana catesbeiana, assembly GCF_042186555.1. NCBI lineage: Eukaryota > Metazoa > Chordata > Amphibia > Anura > Ranidae > Aquarana > Aquarana catesbeiana. The sequence goes on along the minus strand of NC_133331.1, from coordinate 288,162,851 downwards.
TTTTTGCTGTCACAAGGAATGTAAACATCCTTGTGACAGCAATAGGCATGTGACAGGTCCTCTTTATGGAGAGATCTTGGTCTATAAGACCCCAAATCTCTCCTCTGGCCTCCAAAGCATCTGATTGAACCCAAATCTATCTGATCAGGAGCTGGTAACAGCTTATCTGCAAATAAACCAAAAGCGGAAGTGACGAGATCCTCATTTCTTCCGGTCTCTGACATCACAGAGGGGAGACGGTTTCTGACATCACAGAGGGGAGGCGGCTACGGGTGTTCCTTTATACTTTTGCCCTCTCCTAATGTCTGTGACTGTTTAATTAAAAGAAATGTGGAAGATTCTTTAACGTTAATTCTCTTTTCTTGTCTGCAGAGGTCACCTGAGGCTCTCCGCTGCCGGCTGTACTCAAGGTGACCATGGAGGACCCCCTGATATTGTTAGGTAAGAACACTGTGTATTTTTGGTCTTCCAGGGCCGGGAATGCGTTTTTCTGATCATTTTCGGCCTTTTGTCTTAAAAGGAACTTTTGACAAGGCCCCCACTTTGATCATTTGGTGATGGACCATGTGGCTGCCATCAGTAAAGATCAGTACAGTGCCTTGAAAAAGTATTCATACCCCTTTGAAGTTTCCCACATTTTGTCATGTTACAACCAAAAACGTATATGTATTTTATTGGGATTTTGTGTGATAGACCAACCCCCCTACCAGCTTTGCACATCTAGAGAGGGACATTTTTGCCCATTCTTCTTTGAAAAATAGCTCAAGCTCTGTCAGATTGGATGGAGAGCGTCTGTGAACAGCAATTTTCAAGTCTTGCCACAGATGCTCAATTGGATTTAGGTCTGGACTTTGACTGGACCATTCTAACACATGAATATGCTTTGATCTAAACCATTTCATTGTAGCTCTGGCTGTATGTTTAGGGTCGTTGTCCTGTTGGAAGGTGAACCTCCTCCCCAGTCTCAAGTCTTTTGCAGACTCTTAGGCCCCTTTCACACTGGGGCGGTGGGGGCGTCAGCGGTAAAATGGCGCTATTTTTAGCGTCGCTTTACCGTCGTTTTAGCGGCGGTATTCGGCCGCTAGTGGTGCGGTTTTAACCCCCGCTGGCGGCCGAAAAAGGGTTAAAACCGCCCGCATAGCGCCGCTGCAGGGGCGCTATGCCGGCGGTATAGCCGCGCTGCCCCATTGATTTCAATGGGCAGGAGCGGTGAATACACCGCTCCTTCACCGCTCCAAAGATGCTGTTTGTAGGAGTTTTCTTTCTCTCCTGCTAGCGCACCACCTCAGTGTGAAAGCCCTCGGGCTTTCACACTGGAGAAACAGCAGCGGCAGTTTCAGGTCGGTTTGCAGGCGCTATTTTTAGCGCAATAGCGCCTGCAAACCGCCCCAGTGTGAAAGGGGTCTAACAGGTTTTCTTCTAAGATTGCCCTGTATTTGGCTCCATCCATCTTCCCATCAACTCTGACCAGCTTCCATGTCCCTACTGAACAAAAGCATCCCCACAACGTGATGCTGCCACCACCATGTTTCACGGTGGAGATGGGGTGTTCAGGGTGATGTGCAGTGTTAGTTTGCCACCACACATAGCGTTTTGCTCTTTAGGCCAAAAAGTTGGTCACATCTGACCAGAGCACCTTCTTCCACATGTTTGCTGTGTCCCCCACATGGCTTCTCACAAACTGCAAACGGGACTTCTTATGGCTTTCTTTCAACAATGACTTTCTTCTTGTCACTCTTCCATAAAGGTCAGATTTGTGGAGAACACGACTAATAGTTGTCCTGTGGACAGATTCTCCCACCTGAGCTGTGGATCTCTGCAGCTCCTCCAGAGTTCCCATGGGCCTTTTGGCTGCTTTTCTGATGAATGTTCTCCTTGCCTGGCCTGTCAGTTTAGGTGGACGGCCATGTCTTGGTAGGTTTGCAGTTGTGCCATACTCTTTCTGTTTTCGGATGATGGATTGAACAGTGCTCTGTGAGATGTTCAAAGCTTGGTATATTTTTTTATAACCTAACCCTGCGTTAAACTTCTCCTCAACTTTATGCCTGACCTGTCTGGGGTGTTCCTTGGACTTCATGGTGCTGTTTGTTCACTAAGGTTCTCGAACAAATCCTGAGGGCTTCACAGAACAACTATTTACACACAGGTGGACTCTATTTACTAATTAGGTGACTTCTGAAGGCGATTGGTTCCACTAGATTTTAGTTAGGGGTATCAAAGTAAAGGGGGCTGAATACAAATGCACGCCATACTTTTCACATATTTATTTGTAAAAAATTTGAAAACCTTTTTATCATTTTCCTTCCACTTCACAATTATGTGCCACTTTTGTGTTGGTCTATCACATAAAATCCCAATAAAATACATTTATGTTTTTGGTTGAAACATGACACAATGTGGAAAATTTCAAGGAGTACGAATAATTTTTCAAGGCACTGTAACTGTAGATGGGCCTTCAAGAGGCTGTCTGTATATTAGACAGTACAGTCCGTGTGCTTGCTGAACAACTGCCATAGGCATAGCAGTGACAGTTTGTTTCCATGTGTATCCTGAGCTCCAGTAGAACATTCACTTCCAGGGAGATTCTTTGGGCCTCAGCTTCGTATAGTCAACCTTTGAAACGTCAGCCACAGTTGCCATGCTCTTTGAGTAGGCAAGACAGCCAAACTACCCTGGAGGCAGGTGGCAACTAAAAGCAAAACAATCAAGGAAATTCTGCAGAGCAGTAAAGAAATAACACGCAACTTGCTGGAGGGCGTTCACAACATTCCTTGCTCCGTCCATTATAAGAGATCGGAGACTGTATAGCTCCCTGGTGCCCTTTGATATTTTTTATGTGGCCTTCAGAACCCCTGTAGACATTTCTCTGGTTTTCCATACTGCCCTGTAACAGCAGTGATCTTTAGCAGTCATATGTAATGTGTCTCCAAATTTCTATTTGGATCTCAGGGGACGACAGGAGCAGAGAAAAATTTGAATGTCTTTTATTGAAGGATCTGACCTGTGTAAATCACTTGTGTTCTAGACCGGTGTTTCTCAACTCCAGTCCTCAAGGCACCCCCAACAGGTCATGTTTTTAGGATTTCCCTCAGATGAAACAGCTGTGGTAATGAACAGCTTCTCCATAGGAAATATTTATTTAAGCATTACAGCAGTAACATCATCTATGGATGTACTTTCTGTGGATCTTTTGTGAGCTTAACCACTTCAATACCGGGCACTTACGCCCCTTCCTGCCCAGGACAATTTTCAGCTTTCAGCGCTGTCACACTTTGACAATTGCGCGGTCATGCAACACTGCACCCAAACTAACTTTTTATCATTTTCTTTCCACAAATAGAGCTTTCTTTTGGTGGTATTTGATTACCTCTGCGGTTTTTATTTTTTGCTAAACAAACTAAAAAAGACCAAAATTTTTTTTTAAAAATGAGGTTTTTTTTTTAGTTTCTTTCATAAAATGTTGTTTTCCCCTTCACTGATGAGGTGGCACTGATGGGCACTGATGAGGAGACACTGATATGTAGAATTGATGGGCACTGCTAGGCGGCACTGATATGCAGCACTGACGGGCACCAAAAGGCGGCACTGATATGCTGCACTGACAGACGGCACTGACAGGCGGCACTGATGGGCACTGACAGGCGGCTGTGCTGGACACTGACAGGCGGCGGTACTGATTGGCACTGACAGGCGGCGGTACTGATTGGCACTGACAGGCGGCGGTACTGATTGGCACTGACAGGCGGCGGTACTGATTGGCACTGACAGGCGGCGGTACTGATTGGCACTGACAGGCGGCGGTACTGATTGGCACTGACCGGCGGCGGTACTGATTGGCACTGACAGGCGGCGGTACTGATGGGCAGCACTGATGATTAGGTACTGATAAGTACTGACAGGTGTTACTGGTGGGCAGTGATTGGCACTGTGGTGGGCACTGGCACACTTTAATGCTGGGGCACTGCTGGGCACTGATTGGCAGGTGATTGGTACATTTGAGGGGGCTGTGCTGATTATCAGCACAGACCCCCTCCCCCCTGACAGGGAGAGCTGCCGATCGACTCTCCCTGTCATCGCAAACCAAGGAATGCCGTTTACTAGCACTTCCTGGTTCACGCGATGATCAGCTGTGATTGGTCACAAGCGATCACGTGGTAAGAAGCCTATGACAGAGGCTTCTTATCACGATCGGAGATGCGGTGTGTCAGACTGAAACGCCGCGCTGCGCGCCCCCACATGTTGTCCTGCTGGACGTCATATGAGGCCCAGTCAGGATAACAGAACCTCTTCCCGGCCGTCAATCTGCTATAGGCCAGGCGGGAAGTGGTTAATTAGCCAGAGCACCGACTACTCTACACACCAAATATACTATATAGCGGTAGAGTTTGGGTGAGTTTTTCTCTAGCTGTGGTAATTACTAAGGCAATGAAACTGATTAAATCACCTTTGCAAAATAATGGGAAGCCTGAAAACATGACCTGTTGGGGCACCTTGAGGACTGGAGTTGAGAAACGCTGTTCTAGAGGGCTAAATAAAACATATATACGCTCAGACACAATGTTTCTTACAGATGGGTCCAGCAGCAAAGACGCATCGGAGAGATGTCCCCAATTATCACATTCCCCAGATTCCAAACTGGAGGATCTCGGCACCCCTCACCAGGTAAAGGACATACCTGCTAGATGTAGTGGATGCAGAATTGTTTGCAGACCGGTATTGTCAGTTATGGATCTATTTTGTGTTTTTCAGAGCGAAAATCAAATAAACGTGGAAGAAGATCGCACTGTGCAGAGCGATGAGGAGGAGGAGGAGGAAGTTCCTCCAGAGATCAGCACAGGTGAGGAATAAACACTAAATCCAGAGAAGAGTCCCAGATTCTCCTTGTTCAGTCACTACAACTATCTCTTCTTCTCCCCCCTCCTCTGTCAGTAGACAGTAATGGGGGAAAATTATGTGCCCAGTGGGGGAGTCAGGAGCCATCAGCCTCTATTAGACTCCGGCTCTCCTCTTTACACTCCCCTGTGTTCCCCTGGAGGAGCAGTGTAATCTCCGAGTCCCAACCTGTAATGACCGAGGACAGGATTCTTACATGCTTGTGCATTGGAGGTCACAAAAGGTGAGCAATAACCACCAAATACAGAACAGATTCAGTTTGTGTTTTTCTTCCTACAGACATATCGGTCAAGAGAACCACAGTGGAGAGGCGCCCCCTTCCAATTTTCTCACTGAAGAGGGATGGAAGGAAATGGCAGAGAATACGTATTAAGGTAAACGTGAGGAAGAGCTGCGCACTTGTTTCCCAAATGCAGGTCAAAGTGATTGTAAGGGTTCGTTTTTTTTAATATCTTAAATAACAAACATGTCATACTTACCTCCACTGTGCAGCTCGTTTTGCACAGAGTGGCCCCCGAACATCCTTTTCTGGGGGTCCCCTGGCATCTCTCGCGGCTCCTCTCCACATCAGATAACCCCCTAGGAGAAGCGCTCTCCTGGGGGATTACCTTGCGGGCGCGCTCCCGAGTCCAGCATTTGGCGTCCATAGCCACCGAATACAGGACTTGGCCCCACCCTCCGCGGCATGGGATTTGACAGCAGCGGCAGCCAATGGCTGTGCTGCTATCAATCTATCCAATCCAAAGCCGAGAACCCCGGGCAGAGAGATAGCGGGTCCCTGTGGGTCAAGTTCCAGGGCTCAGGTAAGTAAAACGGGGGGGGACTGGGGGCCGGTCACTGTCAGGTGTTTTTTCACAAAAAAACACGAGGGTTTACAACCCCTTTAAGTTGTTAATAACCACTTGCCAACCGGATAACATAATTGTACGGCGACGGAGTGGCTGTCCTGCGCCAGACTGTGTACCCGGTACGTGTTACACCACTTCTCGGTAAGCGGGCGTGCCGGCTGTGCCGTGATAAGATGGATGACCACTGGCACCCGCTGATCGGTATGTGCAATTCGTTTCGTCCCAAATTAGTTTTTCGACTAAATTTGACAAATACGTTCATTCGGAAATATTCGAATTAACCAAAACCCATTAACGAATTCTTCTGAAAAATTCGGAAAGACAAAAATTGGAAATTCGAAAAGAACAAAAATCCGAAAATTAGAAAACCCCAAAATTCGAAAATCTGAAATAACTAACTAACTATTAATAAATATTACTAACTATTAAATTATAGGTATTGGAATTTCCTTTCGAATTTGCCTGTTAGTGAACGTAACGAATGCAAATTTTCTCCGTAGTTACGAATTATCCGAAATAACGAATGTCGCATCTAAACGAATGGAACATAGCAAATTAATAATAATAAATAATAACTTATTATTATTATTAATTTGTTACGTTCCATTCGTTTAGATGTGACCTTCGTAACTTTGGATCAATTCGTATTCGTTACGTTCACTAACAGCCAGATTTGAAAGGAAATTCCAATACCTATAATTTAATAGTTATTATTAGCTAGTTATAATTTTTGATTTTTGAAATTTTCAGATTTTCGTTCCATCAAATTTTTGGATCTTCTTTTCGGATTTCTGAATTTTCAAACTTTTGGATTTCGAATTTACAAATTTCGATCATAATGAATGACCCGAAAAACGAAGAAAAAAAAAAAACGAATGGAAGGAAAACAAACCCATTTTTTGGCAGTGCACATGTCTACTGATCGGTGAGGAGGAAGACGGGACAGAGCTCTGCCTATGTAAACAACACAGAGCTCTGTCCCGTCAGCGGGGTTGTGTCGGTTTTTGTTTCCCTGCAAAGAAGGGAATAAAAACTGACACGTTTCTTAGGAAAAAAACACCTCCATTTAGACACGGAGCTGCGGCTCGGCTCGGGTGCCCCCATAGCGAGTTGCTTGCTGTGGGGGCACTCGACAGGAGGGAGGGGCCAGGAGCAGCGAAGAGGGACCCGAGAAGAGGAGGATCTGGGCTGCTCTGTGCAAAACCATCATGTTTGTTATTTACAAAAAAACATGAGACTTTACAATCGCTGTAATGCAGTGTATGCATTAAGGTAAAAAAAAAAAAAACCTGGGTGCAACTCCCCCCTCCCAGCCCCCCCTGTTATATTTACCTGAGCCCGATCTAAATCCGGTGATGTGCATGAGAACCATGGCTCTCCCGGGTTCCCCTCTCCTCATTGGCTCACACAGCAGCCAATCGCAGCCAGTGAGCCAATGCGGAGAGTGTGGGAGCAGGGCCGAGCCACACTCTGTATGTGAATGGACAGTGTCCATTCCCAGGAGTGTGGATCGGGAGCGAGCCTACTCGAGTGCCCCCCATAGCAAGAGGCTTGCTATTTGGGTGGGGGGTGGAGCCAAGACCGCCAGTGGGGGGACCCAAAAAGAAGAGAACGGGCTGCTCTGTGCAAAAGCATTACACACAGCAGGTAAGTATGACATGTTTGTTATTTTATTTTTTTAAGAATTGCAACCTTTAGAATCACTTTAATCTGCTTTCATTACACTAGCTAGCAGGAAAAGCAGCTAGTGAAAGTAGAATTGAAAATGAATGTAGGACTGAGTAAAGAAGGGGGCAAAAATTGCTGTTTTCTACAGTTTGAACCCTTCATATTTTATTTCCCTGTTAACCTTTTTTGCCTTTTTTTTTTTGTTTTTATTTAATTTTATTTTTATTTATTTTTTGCTTTTTGTCAAACATCTATATATACATAACCTTTACAAGGTGGCCCCAGGCGTCTGATATATGTGTATGGGTGTCACTGTTACTTACACTTTTTTTTTTTGTGTTTAACCCTCAGAGTGAAATAAATTTGGAGGTTCGAGAGGAAGACACGGTGGAAGAACAGAAAGGTAACAAGGAACATGTAACTCTCTTTACCCCTCTTCATGACCCGGCCATTTTTTTTTAGTTCAGCACTGCGCTACTTTAACTGACAATCGCGCAGTCATGCAACGCCGTACATAAATTAAGTTTGTCTTTTTTTTTTCCCCACAAATAGAGCTTTCTTTTGGTAGTATTTGATCACCACCATTTTTGCACTATAAACAAAACAAGACTAATGCCCCGTACACACGATCGGACATTCCGACAACACAATCCATGGATTTTTTCTCCCAACGGATGTTGGCTCAAACTTGCCTTGCATACACAAGGTCACACAAATCTTGTCGGAAATTCCTGAACGTCAAGAACGCACAAAGTGCCACGCATGCTCAGAATCAAGCAGAAGAGCCGCACTGGCTATCGAACTTCATTTGTCTCGGCTCGTCGTACGTGTTGTACGTCAGTACAAGATGGAAGATTGCTGGCAAGTGTCAGGGGGTAGTGGAGAGCTTGGGAGCGGGGAGCCCACCCCTCCCCAGTACCCCCCTAGATCGGTGGAAAATTCTTACTGCTGTGCTATAGGGATGGGTTTCTGCATGTAGGGCGCTCGGAGTAACAAGACTAGCCAGAGATGTCCGCAGTGTAGATCCCGGCAGGGGGAAGCCACAGATGGAGACACCCAGAGGACAGCCGCGCTTCCGGTACCAGTGTGGAACGCAGGGCCTGGAAGTTACATCAGCTGGAAGCGACCTTGCGACTGCTCTGATCCCCCGATGCCGGAGGGGAGGAGGAGGCGTTCGGCTTCAGGTATCGGTTTCTGGGATCGCCGCATTTTCGTGAGGACCGATACTCGCAAAAATAGCTAGTATTAGCACCAATATCGGCATCGGTGCAACCCTAATAGAGTAGGTAAGGTTGAATAAAGACCATCACGTCCATCCAGTTCAACCTGTGTAGGTGTATGTGTGTCAGTGTCGATAACCATTTCCCATATCCCTGTTAATGAGCTCAGGCGTGTTCACAACCGCACGTGCAGAGCCCGCCAGGAAGTCGGCACTGCACAGCGCTGATCACAGGCAGTGAGACGTTTCCTGCTCTCTGCAGCCGCGGATCGGGAAAATGTCTCGCTGCTTGTGATGAGCGTTTCCGCAGTGCCGACTTCCGGGCGGGCTCTGCACGTGCTGTTGCGAACACGCCTGAGCTCATCCTTAATCCCTGTATGTTGTGTTTACTAAGATGCACATCTAAGAGTCTTTTTAAAACTATCAATACTTTTTGCTGGCACCACTGATTGTGAAAGTGGGTTCCACATGCTTATTACCCCGGCAGTGAAAAAATCCCTCATGCAGCAGCAGCCCTTTACTACGTGAACAGCTGTGTCTAATCACAGCTGATCACAGTGTAAACACAAGCTGGTTATCGGCATTCCTTTCCTCACGCTGACAGTGCGAGGAGAGCTGATAACCGGATTGTGTGAAAAAGACATTTACACTGATAATCAGGGCACTGATTATTGGTGTTCTTATTATCAGTGCAGTCCCAACATTGCCCACCAGTGCTGCCAATTAGTGCCCACCAGTAGTGCCCATCAGTGTCACCTATCAGTGCTAATCAGTGCCCATCAGTGTCACCTATGAGTGCTGCCTACCAGTGCCCATCAGTGCAGCCTCATCAGCGCACATCAGTGAATGAGAAAAATTACCTGTTTGCAAAATTTCAAAACAAACTATGAAAACTTTTCTTTTTTTTTTTTTCTGTTTTTAATAAATTAAACAGGATTGGTCCTAGGACAGAGTCTTGGGGTACCCCACTTACCACTCCTGACCAGTCTGTGTACACATTATTTGTTACCCTTTGTACACGCCCCTGTAACCAGTTTTCTATCCAAGAACAAACCTTATGGTCCATGCCAACAGACCTAAGTTTGTAAATTAGGCGTTTATGAGGAACTGTATCAAATGCTTTTTCAAAATCCAGATACACCACATCCACCGGCCTTCCCTTATCTAGATGGCAGCTCACTTCCTCGTAGTATGTCAACAGGTTTGGCAAGAACGATCTTTCAATCTTTCATAAACCCATGCTGATTACTACTAGTGATACTGTTTTCATCAGCAAATTCTTGGATATCATCCATTATCATCCCCCCTAATGCCCTGTACACACGGTCAGACTTTCCGACGGAATATGTGCGATCGGAGCTTGTTGTCGGAAATTCTGACCGTGTGTGGGCTCCATCGGACTTTTTCCATCGGAATTTCCGACACACAAAGTTTGAGAGCTATAAAATTTTCCGACAACAAAATCTGTTTGCGTAAATTCTGACCGTGTGTGGACAATTCCGACGAACAAAGTGCCACACATGCTTAGAATCAATTAGGAGACAAAAGCTATTGGCTACTGCCCCGTTTATAGTCCCGACGTACGTGTTTTACGTCACCATGTTCAGAACGATCGGATTTTCCGACAACTTTGTGCGACCGTGTGTATGCAAAACAAGTTTGAGCCAACATCCATCGGAAAAATCCATGGATTTTGTTGTCGGAATATCAGATCAATGTCCAATCGTGTGTACAGGGCATAATAGTTTACATACTATCAATGTTAGACTGACAGGCCTGTAGTTTCCAGGAATATGTCTCTGCCCTTTTTTGAATATTGGTACCTTGTGGTCTTTTCGCCAATCAGCTGGTACCATTTCTGTCAGTATGCTGTCCATAAAGATTATAAACATAACAAAGGTTTTTCATAGTACAGGGAGGTAGCCATGATAAAGTATAAAGGGTACTGCTAGGGATTTGTCATATAACAAATGTCTGTTCTTTATGGTGACTGTAGTCACATAATATGTCTATTTAAAAATGTTTCTTGCAGACAGACCCTTTCACAGGAATACACCGGAGCGATTTCCCAGCCCTGTTCTCTCGGACAATTCTGATGCAGATTATAGCCAACAAGATTTACAGGTAATCTGGGGGGGAGGGGTGGTATTCCTGTTTACAGAAAAATATCGCACTGCAAGTGAAAACAGACAAAGCATATTTTTCTTTTTAGATAATGTAAAGGAGGGATATAACCCATCAGGTTTTTAATTTTTTTTTATTTTTTTCCATCTGTGTCCCATTGGGGAGATTCCCCTTCACTTCCTGTTGCAAAGCCGGAACAGGAAGCGAGAGAGAATCCCTCCAAAGTGAGGGAATCCCTGTTTGTCACCAGCGTCCCCATTGGAAGATCTTTTTATTCCTGTTGTAGTGACAGCCCAAAAGTTGGGATTTTCTTGCACTTTTGGTGATAAGTAAACAGGTCAGATAAAGAAGGTGACTCTCCCTAAAGGGGACACAGACAGTAAAAAAAAAAGAAGAAAAACCTGATGGGCGCTGTAGTCCTTATCTGCTCTATCTAAAGCTCAAATAGCTGAACATCTTATTTCCACAATCTGCTGAAAGTTTACTGATAAAAAACAATGGCGGGGCATGATGCGGATTGTTGAATGTTAATTCCTTTTTTTTTTTTTTTCCTTACCTGTGACGTGTAGGAGGAGTCTCCAGAAGGTGGGCCAAATGGTGCCATATTACTAGAGGAAGACTTGTACCTAACAGATGAGCAGGAGATGAAGGAGGACGAATCTACTCTGGACTTTGACGCGGGTGAGCACACTGATTGACAGCAAGCTCTTGCTCCGGCTGTTATCCCTGATTCTCGTCTAGTTCAAGTACCAGTAGGTCACATGGTGGTAGTGGCTGGAAAATGAGTAGACTTTAAGTGTGTCCACTTTCTCTCTCTCTCTAGGCTATGAGGTCGATTACGACCAGGAACTCGACCATTACCACTCGTTGCCTGGAGACATCAACCTCAAGAAGTTCTCAGAGTATGACCAGGTCATCGTTGGGGACAACCCGACCGCCGAAGGGGGGAAACATTTCATCTGCACCGAGTGTGGAAAGAGCTTTAGCCATTTCTCCTACCTCACCAAGCACCAGCGCTCCCATTCGGGGGAGAAGCCGTTTTCCTGTGCCGAATGTGGCAAGCGGTTCACCTACAAGCCCAGCTTGGCGGCCCACCAGAGGGTGCACACCGGGGAGAAGCCCTACGCCTGCTCAGAATGCGGGAAACTGTTTGCCAGCAAGTTTAACTTGAAGACTCACGAAAAGATCCACTCTGGGGACAAGCCAGTGGTCTGTCCGGCATGCGGCAAGTGTTTCAGCAACAATCCGGCTCTGGTAAAACACCTGCGGATCCACACGGGCGAGAAGCCCTTCTCCTGCAGCCAGTGCGGCAAGTTCTTCTCGAGCCGCTCCGGCCTAAATGCCCATCTTATACTTCACACAGGCGAGAAGCCATTTATGTGTTCTGAATGTGGCAAGTCTTTCGCCAACCAGTCTAACCTCATCTCCCACCGCATCATCCACACTGGCGAGAAGCCCTACACCTGCATCGAATGCGGCAAAGGCTTCGCCAACCAGTCCAACTTGGCTAAGCACAAAATCATCCATACCGAAGAGAAGCCGTTCCTCTGCATGGAGTGTGGAAAATTCTTCACCCGGAAGGGTAGCCTAGACAAACATCGGCAGAGGATCCATGAGAAGACCAAACGTGTTCTCCAGTCACCTGAGCCTGTCAATTTTTAAGAGGACTTCAATCTGGACTACTGTACTCCCCCCACCCCCCCACGAGTTGTGCAGGCAGTAGCTTGGCACCCTCAGTTCTGTGCCTTGCCCTGAAAAGCCTTAGCCTGGCAAACATAGCTAGATCTGATGAACGTTGAAGGCCCGGGGGCAGCCAAACCCTTCCTGTTTGTAGGCATTCACTTGACCACCAACATCAGCAGAGAGAAAGCGAGACCTTGTGGGTTGACAGAGCCAGGAACACAACTATTAAGGTTGCCCACTATGATTATTTGCTCAAAAAAAAAAAAGCTGGCTGGTAGGTGATTCAAGGCTTTGTTCAGCACACCGGCCATAATGGACTGATCTTTCAATTTTTCATCCAGCTTCTGAAAGATCCTACTGCTTTTGGAAACGGGCTTGACCCAAAGGTAGCTCTCGTGAAGTCCTGCTTCATCCATAATCATTCTGTTGTGATATCTGTGGTGCAGGACATTGCTAAGATCACCCAAAAAAATAAGATCTCAGATCTGGTTACTACTCTGGTCTTTTCTTTCCAAAGGCCCTTCTCATTTTATGGTCCCCAATGCCTCGAAGGTGAGGTTGTGCTGCCATGGTGGGTACACATGCACCTTCTAGAACTTTAGAACTTCGGTCACATTACCAGCCATGCAAAAGCCAATGTGTGAGACCTATAATATCCTTTGGGAAGCAGATGAAGCTGGGAGCACAAGTGCAAAGGTTCCAAAGAGATCATCCCCTACAAACAAAGACATCTCAGCTCTGCTGGTTACTACTCTGGTCTTCTCCTTCTCGTTTATTGGTGCCCAGAGCCTCGGAGGTGAGGTAGTGTTGCCATGGTGCGTACACATGCAACTTCTAGAACTTTGTGAAGGACCTCTTAACAATAACTGCCTATACAAAAGGGGAGGGGAGGGGGAGTCATTTACCAAACTTGATAGCTTTTTTTTGAAAAACTGAAGGTTTGGACAGTGCCTGTTTGCCCAATGGGCTTTTGGTAGGTCTAGTAGCACTACATTCAATCAATGGAACTCTGCAAAACGTGTATTTGAACAGATAGGTAACAAAACAACTGATATCATGCTCGAGAGACAAGGTGCCTTTTACTGAGAAACCACATCATCTTTTCACATCCACAAAATCCCTGTGCTTCTTACTGATGGCTATGTGTGCTAGAGGCAGGGCTGCGGTTAGAAACCACGGAGCCCTGTACAGCCAACGTAACAGCCCCCCCATACAGTTTATTACGCTTAACTTATGAATGAACAAAGTGAGCTATTGGTACCGATTACTCACTGTGTTAATTTGGGAAACTAAGGGGCTAGTAAATATGACATGTGATAAATATGATCCTGTTGTGTGCTTGCAGCTGCCGGCAGGAAGAAGAGGAGGGAAGCCGGGAGCACTGCAGGGGTGGGGGAGGCCTGGGCAGCAGGGGGAAGCGTATGGTGCATAGGGAGGGCGATCAGTGCGGCAGGGGGGGCAATTACTGGAACTGATCCCCTGTATGACTCTCTCTGCAGCAGCTAAAAATCAGTGAGAGGGAGAGGAGTAGAAGTCAGCTTGCTGCAGAGAAAGCCATACAGGGGATTAGTTCCAGTAATTGCTCCCTCACCGGTCCTTCCTGCCCACATCAGATTCACCCTGCTGACTGGGCCTCCCTGCTGGCCCAGGCCCCATACATTAGGACCAATGGTACCCTCTTATCCACAGCCCTGGCTAGAGGCACGTAGCTGAGCTTATGGAAGGGAGAGGTCTCCAAGTGATGATGTCACTACTATTCCAAAGTGGAAGTGGGACGTAGAAAATAAAAATATTCCTTATATGGGTTGGCACTTTAGGGCAAGTAGTGTACAAATGAATAGATGTCAAACTCCGCACCAAACTAGGCATCTGCCTGCTTAAAGCCCATCTCCGGGAAGATATTGCCCCCTCTGATTGCCGCTGTACTCGCCTAAAGTTGCAATCACTTGACGCTCTGGTCCAGAGTCTTCTATCCTTTTTTATTTACATGCCATGGGGTCCTTTAGGTGTCCTGGGTTGCCTCGAGATGGGCTTTAACTACAGCATATTAACAGCACAGCTGCTGTCGTAGGGTGGAGAGAAACTCAAGTGCATTGTGGATGGCTTATGCTCTAGCATACAAACAACCTCCTGCACTCGAGATGGATAACGGAGGACCTTAGGTCTTTGACAACTTGAAGGTGGGCAAGACTTTGCAGCCCCCTGAGGACTAGGGAAGCCCAAAAAGAACACTGGAAAAACAAAAGCAGAGGACGCACCAGCCTTGCGTATTACCTTTAAAAACGTCCCAACACAAATAAGACACTTTCAATGGCCGACGTGTTTTTAGGATAGGTACCCTCTTCTATAGAGTCCAGGGATCTGAAGAAGAGGCTACCTACCCTCGAAACACGTTAAAAATTGGAAGTGTCTTCCCTACGCTGGGATTGGCACAGTGGATCAGAGCATGTGGATTACTATGGATATTGATGAGCTTGATATCGTGTGCTGTTCATGAGTACACATCTGTTTACCTTCTTCATTAAAAAGAGTTTTTAAGGTAAACCAATGTGTACTCACAAATAGCACATGATATCAAGCTCTTCACTATCCATAGTAATCTGCATGCTCTGATCCACTGTGCCAATCCCAGCGTAGGGAAGACACTTCCAATTTTTAACGTGTTTCGAGGGTAGGCAGCCTCTCCTTCGGATCTCTGGACTCTATAGAAGAGGGTACCTATCCTCAAAACACGTCGGCCATTGAAAGTGTCTTATTTGCGCTGGGATTTGTGAAGTGGACCAGAGCATGTGGATATTGATGAGCTTGATATTGTGCTGTTTATGAGTACACATCGGTTTACCTTAACACTTTTTATTGAACAAATGGAACAGATGTGTACTCAAAAACGGCACATGATATCAAGCTCATCAATATCCACAGTGACCCAGACGCTCTGGTCCACTGCGCCAATCCCAACGTAAGGAAGACACTTTCAATGGCCAACATGTTTTGGGTCCTCTCTTCTTCAGAGTCCAGGGATCTGAAGAAGAGGGTACCTACCCTCGAAACACGTTAGAAATTGGAAGTGTCTTCCCTACCCTGGGGTTGGCGCAGTGGACCAGAGAGTGCGGGTCACTGTGGATATTGATGAGCTTGATATCATGTGCCGTTTGTGAGTACACATCTGTTTACCTTAAAAACTCTTTATTGAAGAAGGTAAACTGATGTGTACTCACAAACCACACAGGATATCAAGCTCATCGATATCCACAGTGACCCACACTCTCTGATCCACTGCACCAACCCCAATGTAAGGAAAACCCTTCCAATTACTAACGTGTTTCGGGGGTAGGTACCCTCTTCTTCATATCCCTGGGCTTTGAAAAAGAGGGCACCTACCCCCGAAACACATCAGCCATTGGAAGTGTATTCTCTGCAACAGAGGCTCCATCAAGGATCGCAACAAGTAAGATGTTCCATAGTGGTGGGAGGAGGTGGTCTACGACATCATTGTTCCTCTGTAGGAAAGCAGAGCCAGAAACTTGGGAACTGGCTTCCTACCGCTGGGTTCTCAGAGAAATCTTAAGAAGCCGGGGTGATTAAAGCTGCCAACACTAAAAAAAAAATTAGTTTTGTATGAAAGGATGTTCAAAAATGATTTCAGCATGAAAATCGTGTGAATCGTGTGAAGGGGGAGAGGAGGGAAGATTTTGATTGTTCAAGGGACATTTTGGTGTAATACAGACTACTTGCCCCTAATTTTCTCAACATCCTGGAATCAATCTGGGAAGACACCGTCTGCGTGTTCCCGGGTTCCAAGCTCCATCCGCTGTAGTCCATAGAGAGGGAGTTTGCACAGAATCATATGACAAGACAGCCGTCCTAAGCGGGAGCACTGTGAAAAGCCAGCTGAATGTATCTGGAATTAATTATAAGGAACTCAGGAGCAAAGTTGAAGAAGGGTGCACGTTCTGACTTTACCACGGCTGCAGTGTTTCCTGGAGCCATTTGCTTGTTTCCCTTTACATATCAGAAGTGGAATTCTTCCCTGTCGGCTCAGAGGTGTGCAGAGCACATAGTGGGCCCCCGTAGAGACTCCAGGGGGGCAAGCGAGGTGCCTGTACACATAGACAGGTATTCATACTGCAGTGTTCTGGATTGCGCCCTGTTGTATAAGGAATTGTACAACGATGCTGGACCCCGGCTCATTTTCATACACAGAAATGCATTTGTTCAGTCTAAAATATACTTTTATCCAATAAAAATGTATATAGTCTGAATTGGATTGTGTGTGCTTTACTAGATTTATCTGAGAGTGTAGGTAGCTTGATAAGATAATATGTATAGATTAAGGAGAAGATAGATCAATGGATGGACAGAACGAAATGGATGGATACAATAGATGGGATAGATAGAACGAATGGATGGACGGACAGACAGATACTCTATATATATATATATATATATATATATATATATATATATATATATATATATATATATATATATATACACACTAGATGTGGTAGATAGAAAAGATGCGATAGATAAATAGATGGATAGATAGAAAAGATGCGATAGGTAGATGGATGGATAGATAAATACAATAGATGCGATGGATAGATAAATACAATAGATGCGATGGATAGATAGATGCAATAGATAGGTAGATGGATAGATAGAAAAGATGTGATAGATCGGTAGAAGGATAGATAGATACAATAGATAGATGGATTGATAGATATAGATAGATGGATAGATAGAAAAGATGTGATAGGTGGATGAAATAGACAGTGATTACCAAAAGTATTGGGACGCCTGCCTTTACAAACACATGACCTTTAATGGCATCCCAGTCTAATGCCCCGTACACACGTTCGGATTTTCCGATGGAAAATGTCCGATCGGAGCGTGTTGTCGGAAATTCCGACCGTGTGTGGGCTCCATCGGACATTTTCCATCGGATTTTCCGACACACAAAGTTTGAGAGCAGGAGATAAAATTTTCCGACAACAAAATCCGTTGTCGGAAATTCCGATCGTGTGTACACAAATCCGACGGACCAAGTGCCACGCATGCTCAGAATAAATAAAGAGATGAAAGCTGTTGGCCACTGCCCTGTTTATAGCCCCGACGTACGTGTTTTACGTCACCGCGTTTAAAACGATCGGATTTTCCGACAACTTTGTGTGACCGTGTGTATGCAAGACAAGTTTGAGCCAACATCCGTCGGAAAAAATCCTAGGATTTTGTTGTCGGAATGTCCGATCAATGTCCGACCGTGTGTACGCCCTATTAGTCCGTAGAGTTCAATATTGAGTTGGCCCACCCTTTACAGCTATAACAGCTTCAACTCTTCTAGGAAGACTGTCCACGAGGTTTAGGATTGTGTCTATGGGAATGTTTGACCATTCTTCCAGAAGAGCATTTGTGAGGTCAGGCTTGGGTTGGGTTGGGTGAGAAGACCTGGCTCGCAGTCTTCGCTTTAATTCATCCCAAAGGTGTTTTATCAGGTTGAGGTCAGGACTCTGTGAAGGAGCCAACCAATCACCTGAAGGTAGCTACATAAAACCAATGGCGAAGACTAATGATCCTGTGTCCAGTACTTTACAGCTAAGAAAATCAACTTTTTTTGTTGACGTGGAGATGAAACCTGAAGATGGTGGTGAACTAATTTGAGTCTTAGCTTTTCAAAAGAAGATACACGCTTTATGTAGAGAGTACCAAAATTTGATTCAAAAGTCTGAAACCTGAGGTTGGGTTCAAGTAAAGTAAAAACAATTGCCAAGATTTAGAACCTTTACAACCATTTGTACTTCATGGCCAGAAGATGGGTTCCCCATTTGCTCCAGCCCATAAATAAGATGGCTTCTGTGAAATCCTCCAGAATCATTCTCGAGTCTATAAAGATAGTTGAAAGATGAATAACCTTCACAAGCATCTATATTTCATGGCCAGCAAATGAGTTCTCCATTTGCTCAAGCCCATAAATAAGACCGCTTCTGTTAAATCCTTCAGTATCATTCTTGAGTCTTTAAAGATAGTGGAAAGAAAAAGTCGTTTTTGTGGAGAGGTCAACATATTCCACCCCACTGCTGGGATGACTCCAACTTTGAAGTCCAGTAGATCATAGAGATTCAGAAGAAGGTCCTTTCAATCTTGGTTCTAAAAATCTGACCCTGTAAACAGTCAAGGCAAAGTTTGGTCAAAAACGTAGAACCACCAACGTAGCCTTTTATGTTGAGAAGACAATTTTTTTTCTGGAATTTCCATTTTCATTGTTAAAGCGGAGTTCTGCCAATTTTTTTTTTTTTTTTAAAGTCAGCAGCTACAAATACTGCAGCTGCTGACTTTTAAAATATGGACACTTACCTGTCCAGGGCGCCAGCGATGTCCTCACCCTAAGCCGATCTATCCCTCGGCTCTTGGGTGGAGGTGCTGCCATCTTCGGTAAGGGAATCAGGAAGTGAAGCCTTGCGGCTTCACAGCCTGGTTCCCTACTGCGCATGCACGAGTCGCGCTGTGCATCCTCACTGGTTCCTGCTGTCTTCTGGGACCTGGGTGTCTCCCAGAAGACAGCAGGGGGACGGACATGGTGTAGATCACCGCGGAGCCTGCGGCCATCTATGCCTGGAAGTGGGAGCAAATACCTGGATTAGGTATCTGCTCCCCCCTTTCCCCTGAAAGGTGCCAAATGTGACACCGGGGGGGGGGGGGGGGAATCCGATCAGCGGAAGTTCCATTTTTGGGTGGAACTCTGCTTTAACCATATTATTTTCATTTCAATGCCCCCATTAAGTCACCACCAAAGCATCCTTCCTATGAACTCTCTGGTGCTTGATGAGGTGAGTGGACTTCTTGAAGCACTTCCTGCAATGCGAGCCTGCATAAGGCTTCTCGTGGCTGTGAATCTTTTGATGGGAGACGAGCTGCGATCATTGGCTCAGGCTGGGTTCACACTATCTTCACATGAGGCTCACAGCAGGAGTCCGGTGCGTCCTCGTTCACACACGGGGCAATGAACCTTGCAGCTGGCCGTAAGGGTGGCATATTGACCACCACTGTCAGAGGGACATTCTTCCCACTGTATAGGGAGGTCTCTGACATATAGGGAGGACTCTGATGTATAGGGAGGTCTCTGAAATATAGAGGGGGATCTGAGGTATAGGGAGGTCTCTGACATATAGAGGGGGATCTGATGTATGGGGAGGACTCTGATGTATAGGGAGGTCTCTGACATATAGAGGGGGATCTGATGTATAGGGAGGACTCTGACATATAGAGGGGGCTCTGATGTATAGGGAGGACTCTGACATATAGAGGGGGATCTGATGTATAGGGAGGACTCTGACATATAGAGGGGGCTCTGATGTATAGGGAGGTCTCTGACATATAGAGGAGGCTCTGATGTATGGGGAGGTCTCTGACATATAGAGGGGGATCTGATGTATAGGGAGGACTCTGACATATAGAGGGGGCTCTGATGTATAGGGAGGACTCTGATGTATAGGGAGGTCTCTGGCATATAGAGGGGGATCTGATGTATAGGGAGGACTCTGAAATATAGAGGGGGATCTGATGTATGGGGAGGTCTCTGACATATAGAGGGGGATCTGATGTATAGGGAGGACTCTGACATATAGAGGGGGATCTGACGTATAGGGAGGACTCTGACATATAGAGGGGGATCTGATGTATAGGGAGGTCTCTGACATATAGAGGGGGATCTGACGTATAGGGAGGTCTCTGAAATATAGAGGGGGATCTGATGTATAGGGAGGACTCTGACATATAGAGGGGGATCTGATGTATAGGGAGGACTCTGACATATAGAGGGGGATCTGATGTATAGGGAGGACTCTGACGTATAGAGGGGGCTCTGATGTATAGGGAGGACTCTGATGTATAGGGAGGTCTCTGAAATATAGAGGGGGATCTGATGTATAGGGAGGACTCTGACATATAGAGGGGGATCTGATGTATAGGGAGGACTCTGACATATAGAGGGGGATCTGATGTATAGGGAGGACTCTGACATATAGAGGGGGATCTGTTGTATGGGGAGTTCTCTGAAATATAGAGGGGGATCTGATGTATAGGGAGGACTCTGACATATAGAGGAGGCTCTGATGTATAGGGAGGACTCTGACATATAGAGGGGGATCTGATGTATAGGGAGGACTCTGACATATAGAGGGGGCTCTGATGTATAGGGAGGACTCTGACATATATAGGGGGCTCTGATGTATAGGGAGGTCTCTGAAATATAGAGGGGGATCTGAGGTATAGGGAGGTCTCTGACATATAGAGGGGGATCTGATGTATGGGGAGGACTCTGATGTATAGGGAGGTCTCTGACATATAGAGGAGGCTCTGATGTATGGGGAGGTCTCTGACATATAGAGGGGGATCTGATGTATGGGGAGGTCTCTGACATATAGAGGGGGATCTGATGTATAGGGAGGACTCTGACATATAGAGGGGGATCTGACGTATAGGGAGGTCTCTGAAATATAGACGGGGAACTGATGTATAGGGAGGACTCTGACATATAGAGGGGGATCTGATGTATAGGGAGGACTCTGACATATAGAGGGGGCTCTGATGTATAGGGAGGTCTCTGAAATATAGAGGGGGATCTGATGTATAGGGAGGTCTCTGAAATATAGAGGGGGATCTGATGTATAGGGAGGACTCTGACATATAGAGGGGGATCTGATGTATAGGGAGGACTCTGACATATAGAGGGGGCTCTGATGTATAGGGAGGTCTCTGACATATAGAGGAGGCTCTGATGTATGGGGAGGTCTCTGACATATAGAGGGGGATCTGATGTATAGGGAGGACTCTGACATATAGAGGGGGCTCTGATGTATAGGGAGGACTCTGATGTATAGGGAGGTCTCTGGCATATAGAGGGGGATCTGATGTATAGGGAGGACTCTGACATATAGAGGGGGATCTGACGTATAGGGAGGTCTCTGAAATATAGAGGGGGATCTGATGTATAGGGAGGTCTCTGGCATATAGAGGGGGGTCTGATGTATAGGGAGGACTCTGACATATAGAGGAGGCTCTGATGTATAGGGAGGACTCTGACATATAGAGGGGGCTCTGATGTATAGGGAGGACTCTGATGTATAGGGAGGTCTCTGAAATATAGAGGGGGATCTGATGTATAGGGAGGACTCTGACATATAGAGGGGGATCTGATGTATAGGGAGGACTCTGACATATAGAGGGGGATCTGTTGTATGGGGAGTTCTCTGACATATAGAGGAGGCTCTGATGTATAGGGAGGACTCTGACATATAGAGGGGGATCTGATGTATAGGGAGGTCTCTGAAATATAGAGGGGGATCTGATGTATAAGGAGGTCTCTGAAATATAGAGGGGGATCTGATGTATAGGGAGGACTCTGACATATAGAGGAGGCTCTGATGTATAGGGAGGTCTCTGATGTATAGGGAGGACTCTGACATATATAGGGGGCTCTGATGTATAGGGAGGTCTCTGAAATATAGAGGGGGATCTGATGTATAGGGAGGTCTCTGACATATAGAGGGGGATCTGATGTATAGGGAGGACTCTGACATATAGAGGGGGATCTGATGTATAGGGAGGACTCTGACATATAGAGGGGGCTCTGACATATAGGGAGGACTCTGATGTATAGGGAGGACTCTGACATATAGAGGGGGATCTGATGTATAGGGAGGACTCTGACATATAGAGGGGGCTCTGATGTATAGGGAGGTCTCTGAAATATAGAGGGGGATCTGATGTATAGGGAGGACTCTGACATATAGAGGGGGCTCTGATGTATAGGGAGGACTCTGACATATAGAGGGGGATCTGATGTATAGGGAGGACTCTGACATATAGAGGGGGCTCTGATGTATAGGGAGGTCTCTGAAATATAGAGGGGGATCTGATGTATAGGGAGGACTCTGACATATAGAGGAGGCTCTGATGTATAGGGAGGACTCTGACATATAGAGGGGGATCTGATGTATAGGGAGGACTCTGACATATAGAGGGGGCTCTGATGTATAGGGAGGACTCTGATGTATAGGGAGGTCTCTGACATATAGAGGGGGATCTGATGTATAGGGAGGACTCTGACATATAGAGGGGGATCTGATGTATAGGGAGGTCTCTGAAATATATAGGGGGCTCTGATGTATAGGGAGGACTCTGATGTATAGGGAGGACTCTGACATATAGAGGGGGATCTGATGTATAGGGAGGTCTCTGACATATAGAGGGGGATCTGATGTATGGGGAGGTCTCTGACATATAGAGGGGGATCTGACGTATAGGGAGGACTCTGACATATAGAGGGGGATCTGACGTATAGGGAGGACTCTGAAATATAGAGGGGGATCTGACGTATAGGGAGGTCTCTGACATATAGAGGGGGATCTGATGTATAGGGAGGACTCTGACATATAGAGGGGGATCTGATGTATAGGGAGGACTCTGACATATAGAGGGGGCTCTGATGTATAGGGAGGACTCTGATGTATAGGGAGGTCTCTGAAATATAGAGGGGGATCTGATGTATAGGGAGGACTCTGACATATAGACGGGGAACTGATGTATAGGGAGGACTCTGACATATAGAGGAGGCTCTGATGTATAGGGAGGACTCTGACATATAGAGGGGGATCTGATGTATAGGGAGGACTCTGACATATAGAGGGGGCTCTGATGTATAGGGAGGTCTCTGATGTATAGGGAGGACTCTGATGTATAGGGAGGACTCTGACATATAGAGGGGGATCTGATGTATAGGGAGGACTCTGACATATAGAGGGGGCTCTGATGTATAGGGAGGTCTCTGAAATATAGAGGGGGATCTGATGTATAGGGAGGACTCTGACATATAGAGGGGGCTCTGATGTATAGGGAGGACTCTGACATATAGAGGGGGATCTGATGTATAGGGAGGACTCTGACATATAGAGGGGGCTCTGATGTATAGGGAGGTCTCTGAAATATAGAGGGGGATCTGATGTATAGGGAGGACTCTGACATATAGAGGGGGATCTGTTGTATGGGGAGTTCTCTGACATATAGAGGGGGATCTGATGTATAGGGAGGACTCTGACATATAGAGGAGGCTCTGATGTATAGGGAGGACTCTGACATATAGAGGGGGATCTGATGTATAGGGAGGACTCTGACATATAGAGGAGGCTCTGATGTATAGGGAGGACTCTGACATATAGAGGGGGATCTGTTGTATGGGGAGTTCTCTGACATATAGAGGAGGCTCTGATGTATAGGGAGGACTCTGACATATAGAGGGGGCTCTGATGTATAGGGAGGTCTCTGAAATATAGAGGGGGATCTGATGTCTAGGGAGGACTCTGACATATAGAGGGGGCTCTGATGTATAGGGAGGTCTCTGATGTATAGGGAGGTCTCTGAAATATAGAGGGGGATCTGATGTATAGGGAGGACTCTGACATATAGAGGGGGCTCTGATGTATAGGGAGGTCTCTGATGTATAGGGAGGTCTCTGAAATATAGAGGGGGATCTGATGTATAGGGAGGACTCTGACATATAGAGGGGGCTCTGATGTATAGGGAGGACTCTGATGTATAGGGAGGTCTCTGAAATATAGAGGGGGATCTGATGTATAGGGAGGACTCTGACATATAGAGGGGGCTCTGATGTATAGGGAGGACTCTGATGTATAGGGAGGTCTCTGAAATATAGAGGGGGATCTGATGTATAGGGAGGACTCTGACATATAGAGGGGGATCTGATGTATAGGGAGGACTCTGACATATAGAGGGGGATCTGATGTATAGGGAGGACTCTGACATATAGAGGGGGATCTGTTGTATGGGGAGTTCTCTGACATATAGAGGGGGCTCTGATGTATAGGGAGGACTCTGACATATAGAGGGGGATCTGATGTATAGGGAGGTCTCTGACATACAGGGAGGTCTCTGACGTATAGAGGGGGCTCTGATGTATAGAGGGGGATCCGATGTACGCTCACCGGCCACTTTATTCAGTACACCTGTTCATTTGCTTGGTGACACAAATTGCTAATCAGCCAATCACATGGCAACAACTAATTGCATTAAGGCATCTAGACGTGGTGAAGACGACTTGCTGAAGTTCAAACTTAGTATCAAAATCGGGAAGAAAGGGGATTTAAGTGACTGTGAACGTGGCATGGTTGTTGGTGCCACATGGGCTGGTTTGAGGATTTCAAAAACCGCTGATCTACTGGAATTTTCACACACAACCATCTCTCGGGTTTACAGAGAATGGTCTGAAAAAGAGAAAATATCCAGTGAGCGGCAGTTGTGTGGAGGAAAATGCCTTGTTGATGTCAGAGGAGAATGGGCAGACTGGTTACAGTTGACAGAAAGGCAACAGTAACTCAAATAACCACTTGTTACATCCAAGGTATGCAGAATATCATCTCTGAACACACAACACATCGAACCTTGAAGCAGATGGGCTACAGCAGCAGAAGACCACACCGGGTGCCACTCCTGTCAGCTAAGAACAGGAAACTGAGGCTACAATTCACACAGGCTCACCAAAATTGGACAATAGAAGATTGGAAAAAACGTTGTCTGGTCTGATGAGTCTTGATTTCAGCTGCAACATTCAGATGGAAGGGTCAGAATTTGGTGTAAACAACATGAAAGTATGGATCCATCCTGCCTTGTATCACTGGTTCAGGCTGGTGGTGGTGTAACGGTGTGGGGGGGATATTTTCTTGGCACACTTTGGGCCCCTTATTCTCACTTTAGAATCATTTAAACACCACAACCTACCTGAGTATTGTTGCTGACCATGTCCATCCCTTTATGACTACAGTGTACTCATCTTCTGATGGCTCCTTCCAGCAGGATAATGCACCATGTCACAAAGATCAGATCATCTCACCACTGGACAATGAGGTCCCTGTACTCCAATGGTCTCCACACTCACCAGATCTCATCCAATAGAGCACCCTGGACAATGAGGTCCCTGTACTCCAATGGTCTCCACACTCACCAGATCTCATCCAATAGAGCACCCTGGACAATGAGGTCCCTGTACTCCAATGGCCTCCACACTCACCACATCTCATCCAATAGAGCACCTTTGGAATGTGGTGGAAGGGGAAATTGGCATCATGGATGTGCAGCCGACAAATCTACACCAACCGCGCGATGCCATCATGTCATTATGGAATAAAATCTCTGAGGAACGTTTCCAACACCTTGTTGAATCTATGCCACCAAGAATGAAGGCACAAGGGGGTCCAACTAGGGTGGCCACCTGTCCGGGATTCATCAGGACAGTCCGGGTTTTTTAAATCATATTTCCGGGTTTAAGTCCACCTGAAACCCGGGCACAATATTCAGACAGGAATGAGGCTCAGAACAGGGCGTGGGTGAGGGGGCACTATGTGCGCCACTTTGATATTCTCTTTGGAGTGCCCAAAGGTGTCCCGGGTCTGTTACAATCCTATACTGTATACTAAAACAAAAGAAAGTGTACCGCGCGCCGCTAAAGTGTTCGGGTTTGGCTAGAAAAGAAAGTGGCAACCCTAGGTCCAACCCAGTGTAGCGTCACATATGGCGACCCATCACATTTCGCTACCCGCTGGAGTGCGCATGCGCGACACCACCATATGCGTTCCAACACTTTTACGACAAAACTCCACCCCTAAGTCCAGGTTGAAGCCCCACCATCCAAGTGGACATAGAGCCAGAATATGATTATGCCGAGGGAAGCGAGGCCGTGTCCGAAGCGTGGCGAGCCTGTGAGAGGTGTGGAGTTTTGTCGTATGTGTGTTGGAACGCATATGGCGGCACCGCGCATGCGCACTCCAGCGGGTAGCAGAATGTGATGGGTCGCCATATGTGACGCTACACTGGTACTAACAAGGTGTACCCAACAAAGTGGCGCGGTGAGAGTATAACGTTGGCGTTGGTGACTTCAGCGTGAAATGTGAATCCTCCAGGACAGAATGGCCTACCAATTTTACTTATTATTATTATTATTATTATTATTATTACACAGGATTTATATAGTGCTTTACAATATACAAATCTTTCAATAAAGACTTATTTAGATTGTTTTATCATTTTTACTTTGTCCTGTGGAGGGGACATATTCTTTGGAATAATATGCAGCTCAGGTCCTCAGTTTGTTGCTATGAGTGCAAAAAAATTAGACCTGTTATTTTTACAAATGCAGATCAGAGATTACAAGCTGGAACTAATAACGCGCTACAACTGTTTCCGAGGGGGGCAGGTGGTGACTGGACTCGCTGGAACGCATAATGAGGAAGCGAGTTGAAACGCAAAAACACGGAAGTTGTGCTCAGCCTGCGTCTGGAGCGAAGGCGGAAGTCAGCTAAGGCTTGTGGCACGCAGAACGCGGAAGCGCCGTGGAACGCAAAACCAGGAAGCACACCTCTGACAGAGCCATCCTCTTCCGGTGTGATAGGACTGAAGGGGACAGAGAAAAAAGGGTCCTTACGGTAAGTCCTGGGCTTGTGTGTCAGATGGAGCCTTAGTGTTACAGAAAGGAGATTAATGGCTGTTTAGAGTCTCTTTGGAAGGTTTGTAGCAGAATGATGTTTAGTCCCTTTAAGACACATTGTGTGTTCATTGGGCAGCTTTATGATTCACCTCATTATATTTTATTACCCCGAATGGTACGATATCAGCCCCTTCCTCTGCACCAGGCAATTGGAGCGCACGATATTTCATTCATTCCGCCATTTAAAGGGATGCTGTACTCAAAGAAAAAAAAAAAAAGGTATGTCGTGAACGTTCACTTATTATCCATAGGGGGGCACCATGGTGTGCCGGCCAATCACAGGGCATTTTGGGAACGCTGTACCCCCACCAAGGTGTTCTCAACTCCACCCACACAGCTGAGGGTTCTTAGCCCCCCCAACATCACCCAACCTTCTGAAGTTACGGCATTGGCCACAAGGGGTCACCCACCTGAAACCCTCCAATGTTACAACATAACCACTCTATGGTCATCCACCTGGAATATGGCCTCTTGGGGGTAACCCACCTGAAACCCTCCAATGTTGCAACATGACCACTAGATGGTCATCCACCTGAAACCCTCCAATGTTACAACATGACCACTAGTGGGTCACCCACCTAAAACCCTCCAATGTTATACCACGACCACTAGATGGTCATCCACCTGGAATATGGGCACTAGGGGGTCACCCACCTGAAACCCTCCAATGTTATACCATGACCACCAGATGGTCATCCACCTGGAATATGGCCGCTAGGAGGTCAACCAGCTGAAACCCTCAAATGTTACATCATGACCACTAGATGGTCATCCACCTGGAATATGGCCACTAGGGGGTCACCCACCTGAAAAAAACTGGTGTGCTGGTCAGCCCTATAGCCAAAAGTGGCTTTTTGGGAACACCGTACCCTTTCTAAGGTGTTCTTTAACTCACCCAGGCAGCTGAGGGTTCATAAACCTCCCACATTGTGACGTCACCCACCTTGAACCTTCCGATGTTATGACATGGCCTTTAGGGGGGGCACCTACCTGGAAACCTCCAGTGTTATGACATGGTCACAAGGGGGTCACCCTCCAATGTTACAGCATGACCACTAGATGGTCATCCACCTTGAATATCGCCACTAGGGAGTCACCCACCTGAAACCCTCCAATGTTACAACAGGACCACCAGATGGTCATCCACCTGAAACCCTCCAATGTTATACCTTGACCACTAGATGGTCATCCACCTGGAATATGGCCACTAGGGGATCACCCACCTGAAACCCTCCAATGTTATGCCATGACCACTAGATGGTCATCCACCTGGAATATGACCACTAGGGGGTCACCCACCTGAAACCCTCCAATGTTACATGGCCACTAGATGTTCATCCAACTGGAATATGGCCACTAGGGGGTCACCCACCTGAAACCCTCCAGTGTTATACCATGACCACCAGATGGTCATCCACCTCGAATATGGCCACTAGGGGGTCACCCACCTGAAACCTCCAATGTTATACCATGACCACTAGATGGTCATCCACCTGGAATATGGCCACTAGGGGGTCACCCACCTGAAACCCTCCAATGTTATACCATGACCACTAGATGGTCATCCACCTGGAAAATGGGCACTAGGGGGTCACCCACCTGAAACCCTCAAATGTTACAACATGACCTCTATATGGTCATCCACATGCAATATGGCCACTCAGGGGTCACCCACCTGAAGCCAGCTGGTGTGCTGGTCAGCCCTATAGCTAAAAGTGGCTTTTTGGGAACACTGTACCCTTTCTGAGGTGTTCTTAAACTCACCCAGGCAGCTGAGGGTTCATAGACCTCCCACATTGTGACGTCACCCACCTTGAACCTTCCGATGTTATGACATGGCCTTTAGGGGGGGCACCTACCTGGAAACCTCCAGTGTTATGACATGGTCACAAGGGGGTCACCCTCCTGAAGCCCTCCAATGTTACAGCATGACCACTAGATGGTCACCCTAATGGAATATGACCACTAGGGGGTCACCCACCTGAAACCCTCCAATGTTATACCATAACCACTAGATGGTCATCCACCTGGAATATGGCCACTAGGGGGTCACCAACCTGAAACCTTCCAATGTTACAACATGACCACTAGATGGTTATCCAACTGTAATATTGCCACTAGCTAGGGGGTCACCTGCCTGAAACCCTTCAATTTTACATGACCACTAGATGGTCATGCACCTGGAATATGGCCACTAGGGGGTCACCCACCTGAAACCCTTCAATGTTACATGACTACTAGATGGTCATCCACCTGGAATATGGCCACTAGGGGGTAACCCACCTGAAACCCTCCAATGTTGCAACAAGACCACTAGTTGGTCATCCACCTGGAATATGGCCAATAGGGGGTCACCCACCTGAAACCCTCCAATGTTATACCATGACCACTAGATGGTCATCCACCTGGAATATGGCCACTAGGGGGTCACCCAACTAAAACCCTCTAATGTTACATGACCACCAGATGGTCATCCACCTGAAACCCTCCAATGTTACAACATGACCACTAGGGGATCACCCACCTGAAAACCTCCAAAGTTACATGGCCACTAGATGGTCATCCAACTGGAATATGGCCACTAGGGGGTCACCCACCTGAAACCCTCCAGTGTTATACCATGACCACCAGATGGTCATCCACCTCGAATATGGCCACTAGGGGGTCACCCACCTGAAACCCTCAAATGTTACAACATGACCACTAGATGGTCATCCACATGCAATATGGCCACTCGGGGGTCACCCACCTGAAGCCAGCTGGTGTGCTGGTCAGCCCTATAGCCAAAAGTGGCTTTTTGGGAACACTGTACCCTTTCTGAGGTGTTCTTAAACTCACCCAGGCAGCTGAGGGTTCATAGACCTCCCACATTGTGATGTCACCCACCTTGAACCTTCCGATGTTATGACATGGCCTTTAGGGGGGGCACCTACCTGGAAACCTCCAGTGTTATGACATGGTCACAAGGGGGTCACCCTCCTGCTGCCCTCCAATGGTACAGCATGACCATTACGAGGTCATATCTGTAACATGGCACTAGGGGGAAACCCACTTGGAACTTTCCCATATTATGACTGCTAAGGTGTCACCCACCTGGAACCCTCCATTGTTATGATATGACCACCAGGTGATCATGTATCTCGAACACACCACTAGGGGGTCACTCACCTGGAACCGTACAATTTTATGACGTGGCCACAAGGGGGTCACTCACCTGGAACCCTTCAATGTTATCATGACACGGCGACAAGGGGGTTACCCACCTTGCAATCTTTGATGTTACGACACGGTCACTAGTGGGTCATCCACCTGGAATACTCTGATTTTATGACATGGTCACAAGGAGGGGGTCACCCTCCTTGAACACTCCAGTGTTATAACATGACTACTTGGGGGTTACCTTCCTGGAACTGGCTGATGTTCTGACATCTGGAACTCTTCGTTTTTATGACATGGCCACTAGGGGGTCACCAACCTGAAGCCCTCCAGTGTTATGACATGACCACCAGGTGATCGTCAATCTTGAACATGGTCCCTAGGGGGTCACCCCCCAGGAACTTTCCAATGTTATGACATGACTGCTAAGGTGTCATTCACTGAACCCTCTGATATTATGACATGGCCACTAGGGGGTCACCAACTTGAAGACCTCCAGTGTTATGACATAACCACCAGGTGATCATCTATCTCGAACACTGCTGCTAGGGGGTTACCCACCTGGAATCGTACAATGTTATGATGTGGGCACTAGGGAGTCGCCCACCCTGAACCCTTCGATGTTATAACATGGCCACTAGGGGGTCACCCACCTGGAAACCTCAGATGTTACAACATGGTCACTAGTGGGTCACCCACCTGGAACATGCTGATTTTATGACATAGTCACAAGGGTGTCACCCTCCTGGAACACTCTAATGTTATGACATGGCTACTTGGAGGTCGCCCACCTGGAAACTTGCCAATGTTATAATATGGCCAAAAGGGGGTAACCCACCTGGAACTGGCTGATGTTCTAACAGCTGGAGCCCTTTGTTTTTATGACATGACTACAGGGGGGTCACTCACTTGGAACCCTCTGATGTAATGACTACTAGGAGGTCACCAATCTGGAACCCTCTGATGTTATGATCTGGCCACTAGGTGGTCACCCACCTAGAACAAGCCATTGTGCTGGCCAGCCCCAAAGCTAAAAATGGCTTTTTGGGAACACTGTACCTTCTTTGAGGTGTTATCAACCCCACCCAAAGGAACGATTGAAGGTTCCGAAACGCGTCCCTTTCTGATGACATCACATCCTCGTCCAGGCTGTTTGTTTGCGGTTCAGGCTGGTTATCGAGCCGCCCTGTGGATGACATCACTTCCGGGTTCGTCTCCCTTCCAGCTGATGACGCCGGTCTCACAGCGGCTTCCTGTGTCCCACACCGCTGTGTTCAGTGATCACATCCATTCCATCTGAAGGCTTCCTCTGACCGCCATCCCTTCCAATGCAGCTTTATTCATGATGTGCCTGATTACCACTTCCATTTTGTAAGTGTTTTTAACCCTTTTTGGGGCATTAAAATTGTCAATCTTCTGCACTTAGAGGCGCCTTTTTTGTTTCTTTGTATCAACCCCACCCATGCAGCTTGGGAAAGGGTTTATAAACCTCCATGTTGAGACAGCACCCACCTGAAACCCACCGATGTTACAACATAGCCACTATGGGGTCACCCACCTGGAAATCTTCAATGTAATGACGTGGCCACCCGGGGTCACCCAGATGGTACCATCTGATATTATGACATGACCACTAGGTGGTCACTCTCCTGGAACCATTCCACGTTATGACATGGCCACTAGTGGATCACCCACATGGCAATTCGGCATCAGTGGAAATCAGTAGGATTGCAGGCATGCTGTGCCTCAATCAACGGTCAGGTTGCATCCTTTGACAAGGTTCTGTAAGGCAAAGTTCTGTTTTTTTTTTTTTTTTTTTTTTTTTTTTTTTTAGTCCTTCAAACAAGGAGCCATAAAAGTGACAACACTGAGCTAATACTCTCACATGATGCCATACTAACTTACCTGCACTTCTAAAACAGATGATCTTAGGTGTATTAGAAATTGGGAGGATCATAGGAAATCGGAACATATTCCAGTAGCTGGACATCACATGGTGCTTGAATGAATGAATATCTGTGTCCTGCTTAGACATTGGCTTGCTCACTGCAAATCATATACTTCTTAGTACAATATGCAGGTCTAGGGTGACACGGGGGTGTAAATTAAGGAACTAATGTACTGTGTGTAAAGTCAGTCCATATCTGGTTAATTCCTGTAGCGATTTTAATAATTCAGGTCAGGACAGTCCTCACTAATAATGCTCCAAAACTCCTACCATGTGTTCTTATGTCTCTTCCAAAACAGGCCATCCCCAAACCGGTCCTTAGCACCGGGACCTGAGCCCAGCCTCAAGATGGAGAAGGATCGGAGTCATGTGACTGAGCAAATAATTAAGCTCACCCTGAAGATACTCTACCTGCTGACTGGAGAGGTGAGGAGGATTCTGGGAGGTCACATGACATCCCTCTTATCTCTAATAATAAAACGCAGACCTGACCGGAGAGGTGAGGAGGGTTCTGGGAGGTCACATGACATCACTCTTATCTCTATTAATAAAACACAGACCTGACCGGAGAGGTGAGATCTTGACTTGTTGGAAGGAAATTTCATAATGTTCTTCATTATATAGGTTTATGTACCTGATACAAACTCCAGTGATGGTGTGACACCCAGGAGCCACCACCTTGCCTCAGGTGGATGGAGGGGGATCCAGAGCTCCTCCAAGGACCCTCCTCCTCCCTCTGTGACGATTGAGAAAAACAATGTCAAGATCCTAGAAGTCACCCAGAAGATCATTGAGCTGCTGACAGGAGAGGTGAGCGGTGGTGGGAATTCTGGGACATTATCCAGTAACAGACAAGGGATGTGTCTGGATGGTGACTGTATCATTGTGTGTGTCAGGTTCCTATAAGGTGTCAGGATGTCACTGTCTATTTCTCCATGGAGGAGTGGGAGTATTTAGAAGGACACAAGGATCTCTACAAGGACATCATGATGGAGGATCAGCCGCCCCTCACATCACCAGGTAAGAGGAGACTTTATTGTAAAGGAGAGAGCAGTACGGAGGGTCCACCTAGATCCCCCATCATCTGATAAACACATAGAAACAATGTATTCAGTCAGTGTGTGTGTTTCCTACAGATGGATCCAGTAATGGGAACCCACCAGAGAGATGTCCTCTGTATTCCCGGGATTCCACACAGGAGGAAATCATTATCCCTGAGGATTCTGCTGAAGAACTCCACCAGCCCTTTCACAAAACGGTTCCTGAGGTATATCATACAATGAGGGGAATTTACTAAGACTGGAGCAGCTGTAGAGGGCAAATATTCAGCTTCTAGCTTTCATTTTCAAAGCTTGTGGTTGTAAAGGCAGAAGTTTTTTTCTTACCTTAATCAGGGATGTTCAGTCCCCCTCCCACCGCATTCCGTGGGCTATTTCATCCCACCGGGACACCTGATCAACCAGCCAGTGATTCCGCCGGTTGATCACAGAGGCAGACAATGACCGGAACCTCTCTGCCCCTCTGTGTGATATACAGTGCCTTGAAAAAGTATTCATACTTCTTGAAATCTTCCACATTTTGTCGTGGTACAACCAAAAACGTGAATGTATTTTATTGGGATTTTATGTGATAGACCAACACAAAGTGGCTCATAATTGTGAAGTGGAAGGAAAATGATAAATGGTTTTCAAAAACTAAAATCTAGTGGAACCAATTTTCTTCAGAAGTCACCTAATTAGTAAATAGAGTCTACTTGTGTGTAATTTAATCTCAGTATAAATACAGCTGTTCTGTGAAGCCCTCAGAGGTTTGTTAGAGAACATTAATGAACAAACCGCATAATGAAGGTCAGGGATAAAGTTGTGGAGATGTTTACGGCTGGGTTCACACTTATGCGAATTGGATGCGAATTTTCCCGCAACCAATTTACTTGACAGGAGAATGTGACCAGCTCTCAATGGACCTGGTTCACACAGCTCCGGGCGGCTGCAATCCGAATTGTAGCGTCTTGTGGTCCTTTTCGGTGCGAATACAGGCGAAAATTCGGACCTGATTCGCACCTGAAACGGTGAACAGGGACTCACCAGACCCCCTGCTGTGAGTCGTGGCCGCAGCTAGTGTGAACCCGCCTTAAGCAGGGTTAGGTTATAAAAAAAGCTTTGAACATCTCACGGAGCACTGTTCAATCCATCATCTGAAAACTATTAGTTGTGCTATCCACAAGTCTGGCCTTTATGGAAGAGTGACAAGAAGAAAGACATTGTTCAAAGAAAGCCATAAGAAGTCCTGTTTGCAGTTTGCGAGAAGCCATGTGGAGGACGCAGCAAACGTCGAAGAAGGTGCTCTGGTCAGATGAGACCAAAATTGAACTTTTTGGCCTTAAAGCAAAACGCTATGTGTGACATCACCCTGAACACACCATCCCCACCGTGAAACATGGTGGTGGCAGCATCATGTTGTGGGGATGTTTTTCTTCAGCAGGGACATGGAAGCTGGTCAGAGTTGATGAGAAGATGGATGGAGCCAAATACAGGACAATCTTAGAAGAAAACCTGTTACAGTCTGCAAAAGACTTGAGATTGGGGAGGAGGTTCACCTTCCAGCAGAACAACGACCCTAAACAGCCAGAGCTACAATGGAATGGTTTAGATCAAATCATATTCATGTGTTAGAATGGCCCAGTCAAAGTCCAGACCTAAATCCAATTGAGAATCTGTGACAAGACTTGAAAATTGCTGTTCACAGACGCTCTCCATCCAATCTGACAGAGCTTGAGCTATTTTGCAAAGAAGAATGGGCAAAATGTCCCTCTCTAAAAGCTGGTAGAGACATCCCCAAAAAGACTTGCAGCTGTAATTGCAGGGAAAGGAGGTTCTACAAAGTATTGACTCCGGGGGGCGCCATACAAATGCCCCCCACACTTTTCACATATTTATTTGTAAAAAATGTTGAAAACCATTTATCATTTTCCTTCCACTTCACAATTATGTGCCACTTTGTGTTGGTCTATCACATAAAATCCCATTAAAATACATTTACGTTTTTGGTTGTAGCATGACAAAATGTGCACAATTTCAATGGGGGTATGAATACTTTTTCACTAATCGCTGCCATTCTAGTAAAAAAAAAAAAAAAAATCAATTAATAAAAATGCCATAAATAAAATGTCCTATTTTGTGGACGCTATAACTTTTGCGCAAACCAATCAATATACGCTTATTGGTGTTTTTTTTTTTACCAAAAATATGTAGCATATTGACCTAAATTGATGAAGAAATTAGATTTTTTTAATTATTTTTATTGGGTATGCTTTATAGCAGGAAGTAAAAAATATCGTTTTTTTTTTTTTTCCAAAATTGTCGGTCTTTTTTTGTTTATATCGCAAAATATAAAAATCGCAGAGGTGATCAAATACCACCAAAAGAAATCTCCATTTGTGGGAAAAACAGACATTCAATTTAAGTAACGCCGTGCCCCATCGCAAAAAATCTTTTGCTTTCAAGGGTAGAAGAGGACCTGTCACGCTGTATTGTTATCGCAAGGGATGTTTACATTCTTTGTGATAGCAATAAAAGTGATCAAAAAAATTTTTTTTTTTTTTAAAGGGACAGTGTAAAAATTTAAAAAAGTAATAAAATCAATAAAAAGATTTTACTACGCACAGTATGTAGGTCGCGCCCGCATATGTAAACGGTGTTCGCACCACACATGTGAGGTATCGCCGCGAACGTCAGAGCGAGAGCAATAATTCTAGCAGTAGACTGTAAGTCCAAAATGATAACCAAAAATTTAAAGCGTCGCCTATGGAGATTTTTATGTACCGTTGTTTGGCGCCATTCCACGAGCGTGCGCAATTTTAAAGTGTGACATGTTAGGATAACATGCCGGGGAGCAGTGCGGCGATCGGAGGTGCTGTGTGTCAGTCTCCGATCGGGGTATGGAGCCTCTGACACAGGTTTTTTCACCACGTGATCAGCTGTGACCAATCACAGCTGATCATCGTGTGAACCGGGAAGTGCCGGCTTTCCTCGGTTAGCGCTGACAGGGAGAGCTGATCGGCCGCTCTCCCTGTCAGAGGGGAGGGTCTGCAATGATAATCAGCACATTGATTATCAGCACAGCCCCCATCAGATGTGCCCATCAGCTGCCAATCAGTGCCCCATCAGGAACGCTGGTCAGTGCCAATCAGTGCCCAGCAGTAACAACTGTCAGCACTTCATCATCAGTGCTGCCCATCAGTGCCACCTGTCTGTGCCACCTATCAGTGCCGCCCATCAGTGCCACCAATCAGTGCTGCATATCGGTGCTCATCAATTCTAAATATCAGTGCCTCCTCATCAGTGTCACCTCATCAGTGCCCGTCAGTGTCACCTCATCAGAGCCCGTCAGTGTCACCTCATCAGAGCCCGTCAGTGTCACCTCATCAGAGCCCGTCAGTGTCACCTCATCAGAGCCCGTCAGTGTCACCTCATCAGAGCCCGTCAGTGTCACCTCATCAGAGCCCGTCAGTGTCACCTCATCAGTGCCCGTCAGTGTCACCTCATCAGAGCCCGTCAGTGTCACCTCATCAGTGCCCGTCAGTGTCACCTCATCAGAGCCCGTCAGTGTCACCTCATCAGTGCCCGTCAGTGTCACCTCATCAGTGCCCGTCAGTGTCACCTCATCAGTGCCCGTCAGTGTCACCTCATCAGAGCCCGTCAGTGTCACCTCATCAGAGCCCATCAGTGCCCGTCAGTGTCACCTCATCAGAGCCCGTCAGTGTCACCTCATCAGTGCCCTTCAGTGTCACCTCATCAGTGCCCGTCAGTGTCACCTCATCAGTGCCCGTCAGTGTCACCTCATCAGTGCCCGTCAGTGTCACCTCATCAGTGCCCGTCAGTGTCACCTCATCAGTGCCCGTCAGTGTCACCTCATCAGTGCCCGTCAGTGAAGGAGAAAACAAAATTTTATGACAGAAACGAAGAAAAACGTTTTAATCTTTTTGTTTTGTTTTTTTTTCTGCCTTTTTTAGTTTGTTGCGCAAAAAAAAAAAAATCGCAGAGGTGATCAAATACCACCAAAAGAAAACGCTATTTGTAGGAAGAAAATGATTTAGTTTGTGTACAGCGTTGTACGACCGCGCAATTGTCATTCAAAGTGCGACAGCGCTGAAAGCTGAAAATTGTCCTGGGCAGGAAAGGGGTGAAAGTGCCCGGTATTGAATGGGTTAAACCTGTTTTATGTCTGCTTTGCTGTCGAGTGTTGATGAGTGTTGATCCCGCCAGTCCTCCTGTTGTAGCCTCATTTCCTCTGCTGGGTGGACAGCGCCGTCCTATATGAATTGTGACATCATCATGCGATGATATTTCAGTTCCAAATTAACTGACACTTTTTTTTTTGTCCCGTTTTTAGAATGAACATTCGGATATTTGGACGATTGACTCCGATCCGGGATTGGAGGAGGGAGAATCGTACTCAGAAAGTAACCTGCAGGACAAAGAGGAGGAAATGGCAAATTATATCAGCACAGGTTGAGTATGAGATACTAAATCCTAATACACACTATCGGAAAATCGGACGCAAAATACCGCTTTCGGAGCGATCGTACCATAATCTGATTATTCGTACAGAGCTTTTGAGAGCCAATCAGAACAGTTCATCCAAAAATATCGGAAAGGCACAAACACTCCATTTTTTTCTCGTACAATACCAGGACAAACAATTTTTTTTTTAATCAGTGCCCTCCAGAAGATTTACCCCCCTTTCATGACCAGGCCATTTTTTGCGATCTGGCACAGCGTTATTTTAACTGACAATTGCACGGTTTTCTTTTTTTTTTTTTTTTTTCTTCCTTTTTTAATGTTTTTATTGGATATGTTTTATATCAGATAGTAGAAAATTATTATTATTATTATTATTTTTTTTTTTAATTAATGGTCTTTTTTCATTTATATAATAAAAAAAAAAAAAACGCACCGGTGATCAAATGCCATCGAAAGAAAGCTCGATTTGTGGGGAAAAAAAAGGACATAAATTTAATCACTTAAAGACTGGAAGGTTTTACCACCCCTTAATGACCAGGCCATTTTTTTGTGTTACCGCACTGCGTTACTTTAACTGACAATTGCGCGGTCGTGCGATGCTGTACCCAAATAAAATTAATGTCCTTTTTTCCACAAATAGAGCTTTTTTTTTAGTGGTATTTGATCACCTCTGCGTTTTTTTTTTATTTTTTTTATTTCTATAAACAAAATAGGAGCGATAATTTAAAAAAAAAAAAAACATTTCATACCTTCTGCTATAAAACACATCCAAAAAAAATGTTAAAAAATCTAATTTTTTCATCAATTTTGGCCAAAATGTATTCTTCCACATATTTTTGGAAAAAAAAAATCCCAATAAGTGTATATTGATTGGTTTGCACAAAACGTATTGCGTCTACAAACTATGGGATATATACTGGCATTTTTTTATTTATTCTAGTAATGACGGCGATCAGCAACTTATAGCGGGGCTACGATATTGCGGCGACAATCGGACACTAACTGACGCTTTTGACACTTTGTGGGGACCAGTAATACAGTGATCAGTGCTAAAGAAAAAAATGCACTGCCACTGTACTGGGAAGGGGGTTAAACATCTAGGGCAGTGGTGGCGAACCTTGGCACCCCAGATGTTTTGGAACTACATTTCCCATGATGCTCGTGCACTTTGTAGTGTAGTTGAGCATCATGGGAAATGAAGTTCCAAAACATCTGGGGTGCCAAGGTTCGCCATCACTGATCTAGGGCGGTCAAAGGGTTAACTGTGTGCCTAGCCAGTGTTTTTGTGTTTACAATGCATGCTGTTTTTACTGAGGTGTGTGCTGGATTTTATTACCTGTTTCGCAGGGAAACAAAATCCAGCACATCCCCCACTGACAGTACAGAGATCTGCATTGTTTACATATGCAGACCTTCATCCTGTGTCCCCCCTCGCCGATCAGTGGGTGCCGGCAGACATCCATTGCTGGCACCCCCTGATCGGCTTGTGCTGTGTCTAATCCAGTGGTTTTGTGACATGTATGTGCTGCTTTTACTTGCGTCAGAGATGGATTTTATTCCCTGCTTTTTTTTTTTCCCTGCTTCAGGAACACAGGATCCATGCCCCCCCCCATCAGAACGGAGATCTGCCTTGTTTACATAAGCAGATCCCCGTTGTGTGTGTTTTACCGAAGATCAGTGGGTGCCGGAGTGGACATCAAGTGCCCAGGACCCGCAGATCAGCTTTTGCTGCGACTAACCACAGAAGTTATCCCGCAGGCGCCCTCTGCAGGCGGAAGTGCAGTATCACGTATATATAAGTGATCCTGCGCAGAGCTGTCGCCCTGTAGAAATAAAACTGCTGTAGGGCGGTCAGCAAGTGGTTAAAGAGGACCCGTGTAGCCCCTGCCTGTCGTTTGCTGGCTCCTCCCATATTGGGGTTCTATAAGGAGTCTAAAAAAAGCGGTTTTATATATGTGTAATCCTATTGTTTTTTTTTTCCAGATGATTCGAGTGTTGCCAGTACCCCAGACAGATGTGCCGACCCCGACCCTATTTACCCCCAAGAGTATTCACTGAACGAGACGCCTTACAAAAGACGTAAAAAGGTGCCGCATTGCTTGGTAGATGGGGGGGGGGGGGGCTTAAAGTGTATCTCCAGCCAAACTTTTTTAGTTTTTAGATGGGGTGTGGAAGGTTTAGGGCTCAGTCACACCGCTGTGCAGAGATATCGGTTCTTCTACACGTGTTCTGCAAGGGCTCTAAGAAAACACATTTCCTCTATGTGTGTCATGTGCCCTGCTCACACCACAACACTGGTGCCACATGCAGATTTTTATTTATTTTTTCTGTGCGGGAATCTGCAATGTTTGGGCAGTTTTCTGCGTGGGAAAAAAAATAAAAACGATGTGACATCAACAATGTGGTGTGAACAAGGCACATAAAAGACGCATGTGTGATAACCAATGTCAATGTGCATAAAAACCCAAAAGGGTAAGAAGATATAAAAATTGTCTTTGCGCTGTAGTAAAAAAGGCCGCTGGCACAAATAAGTGGTATGCCAAACTTTACTACCTCCCGCCCTCGCTATAGCCAAATGACGGCTACAAAGCCGGCCTCAATTGCCGGGAGGCTGTCATATGACGCCCTCCCGTGCATGAGCTGCTGCATGCTCTGTGATCACTGGGTCTATGAGAGTCGGCTGATCACAGATCGGAGTAAGGGGCCGATCCCGGCCCCTTACCATGTGATCAGCTGTCAGCTGGTCACGTGATGTAAACAAAAGATCGGTAATCACTGGCTTCTGTCAGAGGGACATCGGTCCCTCACATAGAGAGCCACGGCTTCCTCATCTGTGCCCACCAGTGCCATCTATCAGTACTCACCAGTGCCACCTACCAGTGCCCACAGTGCCACCTACCTTTACCCAACAGTGCCACCTATCAATGCCCACCAGTGCCACCTCATCAGTGCTGCCTATCAGTGTTACCCATCAGTGCCACTTATCAGTGATCATCAGTGCCACCTATCAGTGCCCTTCTGTGCCACCTATCAGCGCCCTTCTGTGCCACCTATCAGCGCCCTTCTGTGCCACCTATCAGCGCCCTTCTGTGCCACCTATCAGCGCCCTTCATTCCAGCCCATTAGTGCCCTTCAGTCCCGCCCATTAGTGCTAACCATCAGTACCACCTCTCACTGCCCATCCGTGCAGCCTTTCGGTGCCCTTCCGTGGCACCTATCAGTGCCCTTCAGTCCCGCCCATTAGTGCCAACCATCAGTGCCACCTATCAGCGCCCTTCTGTGCCACCTATCAGTGCCCTTAGTCCCGCCCATTAATGGCAACCATCAGTGCCACCTCTCACTGCCCATCAGTGCAGCCTATCGGTGCCCTTCCGTGCCATCTATCAGTGCCCTTCAGTCCCTCACATTAGTGCCAACCATCAGTGCAGCCTATCAGTGCCCATCAGTGCAGCCTCATCAGCGCACATCAATGAAGGAGGAAAATTCCCTTTTTTCAAAATTTTAGAACAAACTATGAAACTTGTGAAAGTTTTGTTTTTTCAAAATTTTCAGTCTTTTTTTAGTTTTGTTAGCAAAAAATTAAAAACCCAACAGTGATTAAATACAACTAAAAGAAAGCTCTATTTGTGTGAAAAAAAAATGATAAAAATAGTTAATTTGGGTACAGCGCAATTGTCATTCAGCGCAAGTGTGACAGCGCTGAAAGCTAAAAATTGGCCTGGGCAGGAAGGGGGGGGTGAAAGTGCCCAGTAGGCAAATGGTTAAATAAACAATGTAAAAGATTTGTGTAGGGCCAAACCAAATTTAAGCAACATTAAACAGTAAAAGTGAAAAAAACAAATGCAAAATGAATGACAGTAAAGTCCTCCCTGCTGAAAATAAAGGGAACTCATGCACAGAATTCTATAGTGGTAAAATAATAAATCAAGAAAGTCCAGTGCAACCGAAGTGAAAAAAAAAAAAAAAGTGATCCAACAAAGTGCTCCAAAGTCAATCGGCAGTAAAAAAGTGTAAACTCGTATATCCTGAAGTGAAAGGAAAGTGATCGAGCAAAGTGCTCCGTGGACAACCATCAGACGTGTTTCCCCACTTATAGTTCTTCTCCCTGATTGTTCTCCCTGGTTCTTCAGGGAGAAGAACTGGAAGTGAGGAAAACAGCCCCAAAAAACACATTTTGAAACAAAAATGATCAAAAAAGACTCAACATGAATCTGAAAGGAAGTAATTTAACCACTTCCAGCCCAAGGAAGCCCTCCGAGCCCACCCTGGTGTGTTACAACAGCGAATCAATATTCGCTGTTGTAACACTGATCCTCCTCCTTTCCAATCAGAAAGCAGGTTTTGACACCGGTCACCCAATTGGCTGAATGGACAGGCAATCCTATTGGATGCCTAGCAGGAGGAGGGAGGAGCCACACGGCCGAAGCTGCCGTGATGCAAAGAGGACACAGGAACCTGCCTCCCATCGGAGCCCACAACCCGCCGCCCGTAGGAGCCCGCAACCTGCCACCCATAGGAGCCCACCACCTGCCGCCCGTGGGAGCCCGCAACCTGCCGCCCTTAAGAGCCCGCAACCCGCCGCCCATAGGAGCCTGCAACCCGCCGCCCATAGGAGCCCGCAACCTGCCGCCCGTAGGAGCCCGCAACCTGCCGCCCTTAAGAGCCCCCAACCCGCCGCCCATAGGAGAGGGCAACCCGCCCATAGAAGCCTGCAACCCGCCGCTCATAGGAGCCTGCAACCTGCTGCCCATAGGAGCCCGCAACCCGCCGCGAATAGGAGCCCGCAACCTGCTGCCCATAGGAGCCCGCAACCTGCCTTCCTTAAGAGCCCACAACCCGCCGCCCATAGGAGCCCGCAACCTGCCCATAGGAGCCTGCATCCCACCCATAGGAGGCCGGCCGCTGCCCGTTGCCCGTAGGAGCCCGCCCGCCTGCAACCGAAGGGGTGAGCGCCGACCAACCAACGGGGGGGGTGTTTATTTGCCGCCACCCACAAAAAAAATTAAAAAACACCAGCCGCCACTGGAATGCAGCTGTAGCTTTCGTTGGTCATCAAATGTATTCCATAGACACGGCTTCATCAACTGTCCCTTCACAGCAGCAATCCATGGGTGAGGAATAATGAGATCATGAGTCCTGTTTTTTAGTGGTTTCAAATGTTTCCCAACTATAATGTATATTTTGTAGTCCTTGACAATGTATTTATTTTGTGTGTCACATCTAGGAGGAAAATTTGAACATTGTCGTGATTGACATTGAAGACGAGGAGGAAGAGGCTGACAGGCTTTGTAAGGAGGAGGAAATTCCTACAGAGATCAGCACAGGTGAGGAATAAACACTAAATCCAGGAAAACAGTCCCAGATCCTCCTTGTTCAGTCACTGAAAAAAAATCTCCTCTCCTCTATCCTCCTCTATCAGTAAGTTCAGTGGCGGCTGGTGGTTTTTTGTTTGAGGGGGCGGCAAACAACCACCCCGCACGCGAGGCACCTCAACCCCCCTCCCCGCTGTCTGCCGGGCCACCAGCGGAGATCGGCGGGCACATTTGGGAATCTGGGATCGGCAGGGGGCAGGGGGACAGGCTGTGGCGTACATCTGGCAGCGATTCCTGTGTCCTCTTCTCTTCTGAGATCACGGCGGCTTCTGCCGTGTGTCTCCTCCCCTCCTCCTAGGTGTCCAAAAGGATCCCCTGACCTTTCAGCCAATCGGGAAATGGGTAACAGACCAGGCGCTTCCTGTTTGGCGGAGA
Source organism: Aquarana catesbeiana (assembly GCF_042186555.1). Classification (NCBI taxonomy): domain Eukaryota; kingdom Metazoa; phylum Chordata; class Amphibia; order Anura; family Ranidae; genus Aquarana; species Aquarana catesbeiana. Next base: position 288,119,489 of record NC_133331.1, on the reverse strand, counting down.
GGTGATTTAGTGTTAGAAAAGGGAATATTCATTTGCTTTTCTAACGCACCTGGGTGGGCTCCGAGCGCAATGCTCTGCGCTCCGAGTCCACCCTATTTTGAAGCCTATTAGATCCTATGGCTCGAATCAGGTGCTTCAGAAGAACACCCCCCGCCGCTGTAATTCAGGCGCCCCAGTGTCCTGAAAGGGGCCGGACGCTTGAATAAGGGGTGGCCACGGCGGCTGTGGATAGATTCATGCTATGCATGAATCTATCCATTAACCATATAGGGGGTGGCGCCCTTAATGGACGGGGCCGCCCCTGATTGAGTGTAGCCACTTAGCGACCGGCCCATTGTACGTGTATACGTGATTCTGCCCTTCCGGGTAGGGGACGCACGTGCGCGCCGCTTCTGCTGTGATTAGTAACAGCAGAAGCCGATCGGTGGGTGCCGGCCAATGGATGCTCACCAGCACCTGCTGATCGGTAAGGAGACAGACTGGATGAAGCTCTGCATGTAAACAAGGCAGAGCTTTTTTCTATCGGTGGGGATATGCTGGGTTTTGTTTCCCTGCAAAGCAGGGAAAAAAAATCTAGCACATCCCTTAGTGAAAGCAGCACACTGTGTACACAAAATCACTGGCTAGGCACACATTTAACCTTTCCACCACGCTAGATGTTAACCCCTTCCCAGACTAGTACAGTGACAGTGCATATTTTTAGCTGATTACTGGTCAAAATCATTTGGTGGAGGGGGAATTATGGTGTAGGGTTGTTTTTCAGGGGTTGGGCTTGGCCCCTTAGTTCCAGTGAAGGGAACTCTTAAGGCGTCGGCTTACCAAGACATTTTGGAGAATTTCATGCTCACAATTTTGTGAGAACAGTTTGGGGATGGCCCCTTCCTGTTCCAACATGACTGTGCACCAGTGCACAAAGCAAGGTCCATAAAGATATGGATAAGTGAGTTTGGGGTGGAAGAACTTGACTGGCCTGCACAGAGTCCTGACCTCAACCCGATAGAACACCTTTAGGATGAATGAGAGCGGAGACTGCGAGCCATCCCCAAACTGTTCCCACAAAGTTCCGTTAAGTCCCTTAATGCCCTGTACACACGGTCGGACTTTCCGATGGAAAATGTGCGATCGGAGCTTGTTGTCGGAAATTCCGATCGTGTGTGGGCTCCATCGGACTTTTTCCATCGGAATTTCCGACACAAAAAGTTTGAGAGCAGGCTATAAAATTTTTCGATAACAAAATCCGTTCGCGTAAATTCCGATCGTGTGTAGACAAAACTGAAGCACAAAATGCCACGCATGCTCAGAATAAATTACGAGATGAAAGCTATTGGCTACTGGCCCGTTTATAGTCCTGACGTATGTGTTGTAGGTCACCGCGTTCTTGACGTTCGGAAATTCCGACAACTTTGTGTGACCGTGTGTATGCAAGACAAGTTTGAGCCAACATCCGTCGGAAAAAATCCTAGGATTTTGTTGTCGGAATGTCCGATCAATGTCCGACCGTGTGTACGGGGCATAAGTGTTCCCTTCACTGGAACTAAGGGGCCAAGCCTAGCCCCTGAAAAACACCCCCACATCATAATCCCCCCTCCACCAAATGATGTGGACCAGTGCACAAATCAATGTCCATAAAGACATGGATGAGCGAGTTTTTGGTGGAGGAACTTGACTGGCCTGCACAGAGTCCAGACTCAACCCAATAGATACACATGATTAAGTAGGTATCACATTGATATTACAATTGTACTTTTATGGTAACAAGGGGCGTAACATAGGCAGGCTAATTCTAATCAGGACTCGAAAGAATGCAAACATTTACTGAAAATATTATTAGTGCCGTGTGCACAGTGAGGGCCGTGTGCAATACATATAAAGTAGAATAGAATTATATACAGAACTTATTTCCTTTACAAACCCTACGGACTAAGACTGGGATGCCATTAAAGTTCATGTGCGTGTAAAGGCAGGTGTCACAATACTTTTGACAATATAGTGTATATATCACCCTTCGATGTACCGGTAGGTTGCTGGTTAGCAAGTGGTTAATCTACAGATCTCAGGCAGGAAGGGGTTAAAGTCTCGGCTTATGCAAACATTGCAGGATGTCTTGAAGGGACAATTTTGACAAAATCTACATTTTTTTTTTTTTCTTTTTCCCTCCACAGATTTTGGACATGGGGCCCATCCTTTAGACTTCTACCGCTGTCCCCCCTTCCCATCCAATTACCAGCTGAAACACAGCGACTTTTACCAAAGCTTCCATGCTCCCAGCAACTTAAACTCCAGCGTCCACCTGTACACCCCCAACCTCAGCCTCAACCCGTACGGAAAATACCTACGAGACGTGGACCCGGGGGCCAACGTGCCGGCGAGAGCCGCCATCAAGCAGCATGTGTGCAACGAGTGCGGCAAGTGCTTCGCACACAACAGCGACCTCCTGATCCACAAGCGGCTGCACCGCGGCAAGGTGCCGTTCGTCTGCTCCGTCTGCGGCAAGTTCTTCAGCAGCAACTCCTACCTCATGGTGCACCTGAGGCTCCACGCCGGCGAGAAGCCCTTCGGCTGCACGGAGTGCGGCAAAAGCTTCAAGAGCAACTCCCACCTGGTGACGCACATGCGAATCCACCGCGGCGAGAAGCCCTTCGTCTGCGCCGAGTGCGGCAAGAGCTTCAACGACAAGTCGAACTTCGGCCGCCACCAACGCATACACACCGGCGAGAAGCCGTACACCTGCGACCAGTGCGGCCGAGGCTTCAACCGCAAAGCCAACCTCTTGATCCACGAGCGCACGCACACGGGAGAGAAGCCATACTGCTGCGCCGAGTGCGGCAAGCGATACACCAGCAAGGCCGAGCTGGTCCGCCACCGGCTCTTTCATTCCAGCAGTAAGCAGTTCTCCTGCCCGGAGTGCCCGGAAAAGTTTGCGGACAAGTCGAGCCTCCTTGTTCACCAAATGGCTCACCAGGGGGAGAGGCCTTACACCTGTCGTGAATGCGGCAAGTGCTTCGCCAACAACTCGCAGCTGGTGACGCACGAGCGCATCCACAAGGGAGAAAAGCCCTTTGAGTGTCAGGAGTGCGGGAGGAGTTTCAATGACAAGTCCAACTTCATCCGCCACAAGAGGATCCACACAGGGGAGAAGCCATATGCGTGCTTCCAGTGCGGCAAAGGGTTCAACCGCAAGGCCAACCTCCTCCTGCACCACCGGACTCACACTGGAGAGAAGCCATTTAGTTGCATGCAGTGTGGGAAGTGCTTTAGCAGTAACTCCGGCCTAGTTGCCCATCAGAGACTTCACACGGGCTAATTAGACCATGAACATGACCACATCCTTGCAATGCCAGGAGCAAGCAAGGAGCCGTGACAGGACCCGAAACTGTCTTTTTCTTTTTTTTACAATCTTTTATATACTGCAATGTATCAATGTGCACTGTAAAAGAAACAAACACAGAATGAATGGGCTGCATGTCACCTGAGACAATGGTGTTCATAACCTTTCATACAAGCAGCTCTAGTAGTATGCGGAGGCCTTTGGAAGGGCCATTTTTTTTTTTTTTTTTTAATGCACTGCATGTTTTTCAAAGTAGGAGAAGCAAACGCAGAATTATAATTCAGCACTTAAGCCAATAGTAAAGCATTCCCCTTTATCCCACACATGATTGGCTATAGAAGGATAGCCTTTATTAGTATGCCAGAAGAGGATTAGAAGCCTTGGCAAGCTCCAGAATTGTTTTTGTCTCTTCTATACTTTAACATACTCATCCCCGATGCTGTAGAACCAAACACAGAATGAACAGGTAGCAGATTGCCAGAGAGCAGACTCATGCTCACCTCACTACACTCCATTGGCTGTAGGGAATTCACAGAATTTTGTTTAAGGCTTATAGAACAATTTTACTGAAATACACTACACACAAACATGTTTGCTGCTTATCCTCCCATTGGGAAGTTCACGGGAAGTAGCGCATAATCAAACAATTCATTTTTCTTACAAGATTTTAGAATGCCTTTTGGCGTTTTGCACTGTACAAGTGCCAAACACAAAATAAACAAGCAGCTCATAACTGGGCACTCCTCTCTTTGTCACACGTTACTGGCTGTAGGAAGAAAAGTGTAGTGTCTGGAGAATAAAGGGGCAGTATACATCTATCTCCAAGAGATCCAGACACAGAATGAACAAGGAGTATGTACTGATTCCCAAGAGAGTCATACACATAGTAAATAGGCAGTATGTGTTGATCTCCGAGAGAGACAGACACAGAATGAACAGGTAGTATGTACCAATCTCCAAGAGAGCCAGACACACAATGAATAGGCAGTATGTGCCTATCTCCAAGAAAGCCGGACACAGAATGAGGAGGTAATATGTACTGATCTCCAAGAAAGCCAGACACCGAATGAACAGGCATTATGTACCTTACCTAGGGCCACCTGCGCCTACGGAATTCCTCCTTCTCACACCTGAGCCTTGGGAATTCCCCTTCCTCTTCTCACCTGAGGCTCTGGAATCCCCCTCCTACTTACTCCTGAGGCTAGGGAATTCCTCTTCCTTTTCTCACCTGAGGCTAGAGAATTCCCCCCTTCTCACTCCTGAGGCTAGGGAAGGAGGGGAATTCTCAGGTGTGAGAAGAGGAACAAGAATTCCCTAGCCTCAGGTGTGAGGAGAAGGAGAGGAATTCCCTAGTCTCAGGTGTGAGAAGAGGAACAAGAATTCCCTAGCCTCAGGAGGTGTGAGGAGAAGGAGAGGAATTCCCTGCGTGTTAGGATAAGGAGGAGAATTCCCTAGCCTCGGGTGTGAGGAGAAGGAGGGGAATCCCCTAGCCTCAGGTGTGAAGAAAAGGAAATCCCTAGCCTCAGGGGTGAGAAGAGGAACCAGAATTTCCTAGCCTCAGGTGTGAGAAGGAGAAGAAATCCTTAGCCTCAGGTGTGAGGAGAAGGAGAGGAATTCCCTAGCCTCAGGTGTGAGGAGAAGGAGAGGAATTCCCTAGCCTCAGGTGTGGGAAGAAAGAGGGGAATACCCTAGCCTCAGGTGTGAGGAGAAGGAAGGAGGGGAATTCCTCAGGTGTGAAGAAAAGGAAGGGAAATCCCTAGCCTCAGGTGTGAGAAGAGGAACCAAAATTTCCTAGCCTCAGGTGTGAGAAGGAAAGGAAATCCTTAGCCTCAGGTGTGAAGAAGAGAGGAATTCCCTGGCCTCAGGTGTGAGGAGAAGGGGGTGATTTCCCTAGCCTCAGGTGTGAAGAAAAGGAGAGGAATTCCCTAGCCTCAGGTGTGAAGAGAAGGAGAGGAATTCCCTAGCCTCAGGTGTGAAGAGAAGGAGAGGAATTCCCTAGCCTAAGGTGTGAGGAGAAGGAGGGGAATCCCCTAGCCTCAGGTGTGAGAAGAGGAACAAGAATTCCCTAGCCTCAGGTGTGAGGAGAAGGAGAGAAATTCCCTAGCCTCAGGTGTGAAGAGAAGGAGAGAAATTCCCTAGCCTCAGGTGTGAGGAGAAGGGGTGAATTCCCTAGCCTCAGGTGTTGAGAAGGAGGGGAATTCCCTAGCCCAGTGGTCATCAACCCTGTCCTCAGGGCCCACTAACAGGCCAGGTTTTATGTATTACCTTGGGGAGATGTAGACTAGAATACTGCAATCACTGAGCAGCAAATAATATCACCTGTGATGTATTTCAGTTACTTTGCAAACCTGGCCTGTTAGTGGGCCCTGAGGACAGGGTTGATTGATAACCACTGCCCTAGCCTCAAGTGTGAGAAGGAGGGGAATTCCCTAGCCTCAAGTGTGAGGAGAAGGAGGGGAATTCCCTAGCCTCAGGTGTGAGGAGAAGGAGGGGAATTCCCTAGCCTCAGGTGTGAGGAGAAGGAGGGAAATTCCCTAGCCTCAGGTGTGAGGAGAAGGAGGGAAATTCCCTAGCCTCAGGTGTGAGGAGAAGGAGGGGAATTCCCTAGCCTCAGGTGTGAGGAGAAGGAGGGGAATTTCCTAGCCTCAGGTATGAAGATAAGGAGGGGCATTCCCTAGCCTCAGGTATGAAGATAAGGAGGGGCATTCCCTAGCCTCAGGTGTGAGAAGAGGAACAAGAATTCCCCAGCCTCAGGTGTGAGGAGAAGGAGAGGAATTCCTTAGCCTCAGGTGTGAGAAGGGGGTGAATTCCCTAGCCTCAGGAGTGAAGGGAAGAAGAGGAATTCCCTAGCCTTATGTGTGAGAAGGAGGGGAATTCCCTACCATTGGGTATTGAGATAAGGAGGGGAATTCTCTAGCCTCAGGTGTTATGAGGAGAAGGGTTGTAAAGAGAAGGAGAGGAATTCCCTAGCCTCAGGTGTGAGGAGAAGGAGGGGAATTCCCTAGCCTCAGGTGTGAAGAGAAGGAGAGGAATTCCCTAGCCTCAGGTGTGAGGAGAAAGAGGGGAATTTCCTAGCCTCAGGTGTGAGGAGAAGGAGGGGAATTCCCTAGCCTCAGGTGTGAAGAGGAGAGGAATTCCCTAGCCTCAGGTGTGAGGAGAAAGAGGGGAATTCCCTAGCCTCAGGTGTGAGGAGAAAGAGGGGAACTCCCTTTCCATGGGTGTGAGGAGAAGTAATCCCCTTCTCCTCACATCTAAGGCTATGGAATTCACCTCCTGAGAAAAGGGAAGCCCCCTCTTCTCAAACCTGGGGCACAGGAATCCCCCTTATCCTTCTAACACCTGAGACCAGGGAACCCCTCGCGCCTGAGGCGGGGGAGATTCTCCTCTTAATTCTGAGGCTGGGGAAATTCTCTTACTCTTGAAGCTAGGAAATCCCCCCTTCTTCTCCCAACACCTGTGGGTAAAGAATTTACCTCCTTTTCCTCACACCTGAGGCTGGGGAAATTCTCCTACTCACACTGTAGAATAGAGAATTCCCCACCTCCTCCTCACACTTAAGGCTGAGGACTTCTCCTCCTTACCCCAGTCAGGAATTCCTTTTCTGCCTTTCAAATTTTTTCACTTTACTAAAGTACTCCGTAAGAGAACCTAACAGAATGAACAAGCAGTATGTACCCAAGAAGCCACCATTCCTCTCTTCGTATGGTCTTGGCTCATCTCTACAGCACTTATGGTGTTGCCCTGTGGCCCCTCTCATTCTCTCTGCCCTGAGAAATGTGCACAGTGATTGACAGAGACAGAGAACCTTTAGAAACACTACCGCAGAAAACACATGGTTCTGATCATATTGTTACCCCTTTCCAGTATAGCAGGACTATGTTGTGAATCTTCCGGCGTATCCCACCCTTTTTTCTCCAATGTAATTGTTGCAAATTATTATTGTGGTTTTGTTTTCTGTCCAACTTGCCTTTACAGCTTCAGAAGTAACTATTGTGTTCAGAGTTTAGTAGTCATGGTCTGTCTCCATGGAGGGGGAGAGATGGGGTGTGTCTGTCTACGATTTACTACTGTTTGTGGAGGGGGCGTGTCTGTCCACCGTTCCCTACTGTTTGTGGAGTGGGCGTGTCTGTCTACCGTTCCCTAATGTTTATGGAGGGGTGTGTCTGTCTACCGGTTCCTACTGTCTGTGGATGGGGCGTCTGTGTACCGTTTCCTAGTCTTTATGGAGGGAACGTATCTGTCTACAGTTCTCTATAGTCTGTGGATGGGGCGTGTCTGTCTACTATTTGCTACTGTTTGTGGAGTGAGCGTGTCTGTCTACCATTCCCTATTGTTTGTGAAGGGAGCATGTCTGCCTATCTCTTCCTTGTGTTTGCTGAGGAAACGTGTCTGCCTACCGCTTCCTTGTGTTTGAGGAGGGGGCATGTCTGTCCACCATTCCCTATGGTTTGTGGAGGGGGCGTGTCTGTCCACCGTTCCCTACTGTTTATGGAGGGGGCGTGTCTCTCTACCATTCACTACTGTGTGTGGAGGAAACGTGTTTGATTACCGCTTCCTTGTGCTTGTGGAGGGGGTGTGTTTGTCTACAATTCCCTACTGTTTGTGGAGGGACGTGCCTGTCTACCGCTCCCTACTGTCTGTAGAGGGGGTGTGTCTGTCTACCGGTCCCTACTGTTTGTGGAGGGGGCGGGTCTGTCTACTGTTCCCTACTGTTTGTGGAGGAGGCTTGTCTGTCTACCATTCCCTACTGTTTGTTTACATTACATGACTTTAGCAACACATAAATGTTACCTCAACAGCCTATACGGGCCTATGGGAACAAGATAGGTAATAAAATACATTTACCAAGTTGCCGATTTCACTGTCCCGCCTTATGATAGCGCATTTATGAGACAACAGAGTTCCCCTTTAAATGGAAAGAATTTTTTTACTGTTCGAAGGGCGGGAACTATATTTTTCTAGAGTCCACACATGGACTCACCAACATAGGTACCTATCAACCTTACTGTGAGCAGCCATAGCGGCTGAAATCATGACTTCCCTTGAGGAACCGCCACTGGTGGCCAACGTCTGCCTCTGAGGAAGCATTCATGATTATATTGACCTCCCTGGTGGTGTTACTATGAAGTGTTGTATATGAACTTGGCGGCTATTAAATTCTATTTACACGTATAACCTGTTTAATTTCCTAACATTTACAAGACTGGACACAATTTTTTCTATCATTATTAGTGTACAGGCTTATGTGTGAAATAATGTTGGCCCACTATTGTGATCGACATACACTATATTGTCAAAAGTATTGGGACGCCTGCCTTTACACGCACATGAGCTTTAATGGCATCCCAGTCTTAGTCTGTAGGGTTCAATATTGAGTTGGCCCACCCTTTGCAGCTATAACAGCTTCAACTCTTCTGGGAAGGCTGTCCACAAGGTTTAGGAGTGTGTCTATGGGAATATTTGATCATTCTTCCAGAAGTGCATTTGTGAGGTCAGGCACTGGTGTTGGACGAGAAGGCCTGGCTCGTAGTCTCCGCTCTAATTCATCCCAAAGGTGTTCTATCGGGTTGAGGTCTGGACTCTGTACAGGCCAATCAAGTTCCTCCACCCCAAACTCGCTCTTCAATGTCTTTATGGACCTTGCTTTGTGCACTGGTGCGCAGTCATGTGGGAACAGGAAGGGGCCATCCCCAAACTGTTCCCACAAAGTTGGGAGCATAAAATTATCCAAAATGTCTTGGTATGCTGATGCCTTAGGAGTTCCCTTCACTGGAACTAAGGGGCCAAGCCCAAACCCCTGAAAAACAACCCCACACCATAATCCCCCCTCCACCAAATGGTTTGGACCAGTGCACAAAGCAAGGTTTGGATTTGCTTACAGCTTTCTGAAACACTGCTGGTGAAGTTTTTCAAACAGTAATTTGTGTCACCGCCCCTCTCATATTTATAACGAGGATGCTAATCTCAGGCCGCTCCCCTCACCCAATTCATCAGGAAAGAGTGGCACCATCATTTGCCTTTGTAATAGCCAAAGCTGTGCATAACTGTGAATCCTGTTGGTGAAATCTCACTTCGGTGTCCCTGGGAGATATAAGGTGCTGGTAAGGAATCCTGTTTTTTCATTTACAAAAAAGTCATTATCTTATAGGAAAGAACTATGATATGAATATGCAAAATAGGTATCTCAAGCCCCGCCCTCACCCCCCTCACCCACAATTAGCTATGAGACATCCATAGTGGCTCCAATTTTAAAGTAACAAGTGACATTGGTTTACATTTAGCCATGGGATGACTAAACAGAAAGATGGCCGTGCATGCAAGACAACATCCCCCCCCCCCCCAACTAAATCAGTTCCATGTTAAATATTTGGTGGGTTCCTCACCAAAAAAAATTTACACCTTTATCCACCATTATTAATAAAAAAAACTATTTTCTAGAAACCAACCCAAAGTTTGTTTCGTGAATTTTTGGTTACAAGAACAATAAAGCTTTAAAGGGTAGAACTCTAAACTGATAATAAAGGTAATTGCTTGGATTGGCTCGCTTAAAGGGATCAGTCTGCCCAAAAAAAAACACTGTTGCGTTAGGTCAAGGCACCCTCCCGTTTCTGATACCTATAAAGGACTCCAGTTTTGGAGTTCTGAGATCCAATGCAAAGCAGCCATTACAAGAGGGTTCCGCTTTCCTGCAGGAGGGGTGAGACTGTTTTGGCAGAAATTTAGGGATGGAAGAAGCATACTGCGTGGCAGATGGAGGACTTCAATAGTACCCTATGGAATTCTCTTGACCACACACCAACCTGGAGCCAATGACATGGGAACACGAGCAAAAATGTCACCAGTCATTCCACAGCACCAAGACTGGTAACTACTGCAGTTCGATGTATAGCGGTACAGCTGTCCTGAAGTATGTCTGAATTCTGCATGCTGCCTAAAACTCAAGATATCAAGCGTAGGAAATGATGGAACTTTAGAACAGCTAGGTTTACAGGTTCTCCAGTACTGACAAGTTTAATAATAACACTAGCAAAAAACTATTTCCAGAAAATAATTTATTTTTCCTATTAAAGAAGTCTCACCAAACATTTTATATGTTGCCTCTTCCTCCACATAAGCATCATCACTAGGTAGGCAGAAAAGGTGGCTTCAGCTCCCCTGTTCTAGTCCCACTGGCTTTTCACTGGTTGCTAGGATGCAGGCAGCAGGGCTGCACATTGGTTGCTAGGATGCGGGGTCATGCTCGTCCAGCTGCCTGCACCATAACGACCAATGACGCCTGCTTCCTAGAAACCAAAGACGCTGTGCAGCCCAGCCACCTGCATCCCAAAAGCCATTCATTCTGTGTGGCCTGGCATTCTGAGTCCTAGCATCCATTAAAAAGGCAGAGGGGATGGAACAGGGAAACTGGGTGGGAGCAATCTAGGTGGCACACCCTCTCCCCCTGGCATCCTCACTGAACAGAGGGAGGTGGAAACTGGGCTCAGCATTAGTAAGGCCCACAAATCGGGCTTCTGTCAGAGAAGGAGCACAGATACTGTTTCATTGAAGCTATTTCAACAGGAATGTATAAACCTCAATGTTAATAATGATCACAAATTGGGCTTCTGTCAGAGGAGCAGATACTGTTTCATTGAAGGTATTTCGACAGGAATGTATAGACCTCAATGTTAACGCCCACAAATTGGGCTTCTATCAGAGAAGGAGCACAGATACTGTTTCATTGAAGGTATTTTGACAGGAGTGTATAGACATTAATGTTAATAAAGTCCACAAATTGGGCTTCTGTCAGGGAAGGAGTACAGATACTGTTTCATTGAAGGTATTTTGACAGGAAAGCATAAACCTCAATGTTAGTTATGCCCACAAATCGGGCTTCTGTCAGAGAAGGAGCACAGATACTGTTTCATTGAAGGTATTTCAACAGGAATGTATAAACCTGTATTGAATTTATTAATGCTTGTGAGAGTTCCCATTTAAAGATCTTGTCCAACCAAAAAAAAGAAATGTGAAAGTGAACGTTGTATATCGGGAAGTGGCTGAAGTACCCATATACGGTACATTTAAACGTTATTCATCTTTTTGTTGCCTGCAGCCAAATCCAGGGCCTGATATATGCTAAGAAGTTATATGTCCGTGTACCTTTCCCTTTACTCCACAAGTAAACACTGAAATGGCTTTAAATGTGGAAAAATGTAATTGGCTACTCACTGAAATAGTTTTTGAAAAAAAAAAAAATAGTTTTTTTTGAAATCTTAAGTATTGTATTTTAAAAGCATTTAATCAGGTAAACCATCCACTGAGTGGGCGGTCAGGTGCTTGATCAGGAGGTTCTTCCGGGTAAAACTTTTGCCACACTCATTGCAGCAGAATCGTTTATCTTCTGAGTGTGTGGCTTGGTGACGCACCAGCTGCAATTTGTCGGTAAAGCGCCGTGCACAAAAGTCACATGAAAATGGCTTCTCCCCAGTGTGCGTCCGCTGGTGTGCAAGGAGCACAGAGCGCTGGTTGAAGGACTTGCTGCAGACTGAGCAGCTGAATGGTTTCTGCCCCGTGTGGATTCGCTGGTGCTTAGCGAGGTTTGACTTTGACGTATAACCTTTGCCGCACTGGGAGCACAAGATCAGCTGCGACCCCCTGTGCACAGCTTGGTGCGAGGCAAGGTAGTGCTTCTCTCGGAAGTGCTTGCCGCACTCTAGGCAAGAGTAGGGTTTTTCCCCGGTGTGAATTTTTTTGTGCTTGGCGAGGTTAGATTTGCTGGTAAAGTTTTTACCGCACAGCGGGCATGAGAACAGCGGTGACCCACGGTGGTGGCTCTGGTGTTTAAAAAGTTCTGAGCGACAACTAAAGACTTCTGGACACTCTGGGCACTTATAGGTCTTGGCATTGGGTACGGTTGGAGAAGATATGGGGTTGCACTGACCTATAAAACTATCAATCTCTGTGTCTGAGAGAGGCTGACTGTTTACGTTGGCGCTGTCTACCCCTGTTGGTCCATTTTCATGGCATCGAGGAATGCCTTTGGGTGTTGAGTTTTCACCTTTGGCAAGATGGTCTTCTTCAAGTTCATCCCCATTGCCCCACAGTTCCCGCTCGTCTTTAATTGGAAACGTGGTGAATTCTAGATCCTCGCAATCATCAGCCGAGGCTTCTGTCCCTACATCACAAAGTACCGGAGCACATGAACTTAACTGATGGTCCTGGAATTTGCCGGTGTCCATGCCTGGAGAGAAGTATTTCTGTTGACCCCTATGTTTTGATAATTTCGATCCTTCATGCTGTTCCAGTAATTTAGCTCCTTGGTGGGATTGGTTAATGCATTCACTCTGCTCTTGGACATGAGGTTGCTTAATCTGAATGTGCGGTCCCTCCGCCTTATGTTTGTTCTTGGGATTATCTGGGGAAAGAAAATAAAGACCAGTTAGAGGGAAATTTCCAGACATAGAAAAACTAGGTTTCAAGCAGTCATGGCAGCACCTAGTCATAGGACCACTTAAAACGAAGACAAAATTTTAAATACTTTGTGAGGAAAAGCCAAAATTCACTCAACTCGGAGCTAAAATAATATCTCAGAATTCCAACCTAGTACCTCATAGCTCTGAGCCAGCTCAGGCTATAGTCATGTGGTGGTCTCCTGAATTTATGTTAGTTCTAAATGTGGAAGGACGAAAGCCACTAGAGCAGTGGTCTTCAACCTCGGTGGCCAGATGCAGCCCTTTGCTTGCTTTTACCTGGCCCTTGGGGCACTGTTTTCATTCACTGACACCAACAATGGGACATAATTCCCCCCTCTGACACCAATGAAGGGGCAAAATCCTCCCAACGATGGGGCGCAATTCCTCCCAATGACACCAAAGATGGGACACAATCCCTCCCAATGACACCAACAAAGGGGCCCAATAACACCAATGATGGGGCATAATTCCTCCCAATGACACCAACAATGGGGCCCAATGACACCAATGATAGGGTACAATTCCTCCCCATGACACCAACAATGAGGCACAATTCCTCCCACTGACCCCAACAATGGGACATTGTTTATTCCCACTGACGTCAGGACCTTTTCAGCTCCCAGTGGCCACAGTCTGCCCCCCCTTAAGTCTGAAGAACAGTAAACTGGCCCTTTGTTTAGAAAGTTTGGAGACCCCTGCACTAAAGGATGCATAACCATTGCCTGGGGAAGGGACAAACTTCAAATAAAGGTAGATAAAAACCTATGGTTACATTGCTTTATTGGGAACATCAAAGGAGAAGAAGAGTTGTATTCCATATAAGGAACTTGGACTTCAAGCTACTCTATGGAAGTTGTCTTAAGTGCCTATGGACATTGAGGGGAGAAGCAAGGGGAGACAATTTCCTTTCTGTCACCAAAGAAATGTCTCTAGTAAGCGACGACGACAACCTTCTTACCCAGCGAGGCCAAGGGTTGCTGTTCCACTATCACAACATCTTCACAAAGATCCTCATTATCTTCTAAACAACCCAAAACCTGCAAAGAGGAACAGACAGTGATGATTTGACACCATATAGGAAACCCCAAACCCGTCTCTCCCTGCTCCTGGATAACGTCATTCTCAGCACCGCTCACCTCCCCTGTCAGCAGATGAATAATGTTGTTGGCAACCTGGAGAATCTTCTTGACATTTCTCGTCTCAGGTGGAGGATCCATGTTGGGGCCCTGGGTCCTACTCCATGCACTGGATACACAGGGGCGGCTGATGGATTTTTCCACAACGATGTACTCCTGTCCATCGAAAGACAATGTTACATGTTACTAATCGCAGCCTGTAACACACTCCCAGAATCCTCCTCACCTCTCCGGTCAGGTCTGTGTTTTATTAATAGAGATAAGAGTGATGTCATGTGACCTCCCAGAATCCTCCTCACCTCTCCGGTCAGGTCTGTGTTTTATTAATAGAGATAAGAGTGATGTCATGTGACCTCCCAGAATCCTCCTCACCTCTCCGCTCAGCAGGTGAATGACCTCCAGCGTCAGGCTTAGCATCCTCTCCGTAAAGTTCTTCTTGTCCATCTCTAGAGCCTCGGAGGGCGTTGGGTTCTCCACCTATACAGAAACATCGGAGAAGAATGGTGACAGTAAAACCGTATTTTACAAACAGGCAAGCATCTGTTTATATCTGATTTTGGATACAGTTTCTCAAGAATGCCTCTATTTGCACAATGAAGAAACATCTGCATGTCTGAGAGGTGGCAGCAGTGCACTCTGGGAAATGGCGGAGCGGAAGTTGTGGCCCCAGATTGTCGAATTGTCACCTTCCACATTGTGGCCCCTCCTACTAACCAGGATTATTTATAATAGGGGCCCTGCCAATCATCCATTCACCTCTTCCCCTCTGTGTAAACCCCTATATGGATCAATGGTTTTATATAAAGGCTATGAGTCTTTATATAAAACCCTTAATAAAAAAAACAAAGTCAACTAACATTCATTTTTTTAGGTGGTAGCAAACCGAGATCTTACATGAAAACTCACTTCCATGGGCTGCAGGGCACCGGAAATGGCAGCACAAAACAAAACAGGCAGCTGAATGCTGAAATGAATGGAGGAAGCTGCATGTCACATGATAGCCCTGCGTTCCACCGGACTTCCGGGTTTTGCGTTTCAACTAGCTTCCTGCTTGTGCTGCCATTCCGAATCTGACCAGGAGATGGCAGGGCAGCACCATAAACAGAGTCAGGTTTGCCTGTAACGCTGATTCTGGGTTATCTCACTGCCATCTAGTGTTCAATCTGCATATTGCAGACAAAATTATAATATTGTGCTGATTTTCACCCTAAAAGTGCATTATTTGGTAACGCTGAACTACAGCTATGATCTTAAAGTGTTACTAAACCCAGCAGCCTGCGTTCACTACATCTGGTCTCCAAGAGTGCACAAATTATTTTAGTAAACATCAACTGCTAAATATCTTTTTTCATCAGCAGTATATAGCAGTCTTATGACTTCTATCAGTGTCTGGTTAAAGCTTGTAGGAGGAGTTTTAACTCTCCTCTGACTGTCCTATGAGCCCCCCCCCCAAAAAAAAACAAAAACAAAAAAAACAAACAAAAAAAACCTCTCTAGCAATACAGACCAAACTGAGCATGTGCAGAGTGCCTCCAAGGCCCTATTCTATCAGCAGATGGATTGGGGACAGTGGAAGAAGGGGAGGATCAGAGAAGGTAGGATCAAGCAGCCTTTTTACACAATGCAGAGGATAAACCCCTTAGGTTCCACAGTGAATATAACAAGCAGGGGCGGACTGACCATTAGGTCACTCGGGCGACGACCGAGGGCCCGGTGTCCAGTAGGGGGCCCCACAGTGTTGCCAACCACCCGTAGATTTAACCCCTTTTTGGGGCTGCCCGTTAAACTCCGCTATGGGCATCGGTGCCCGTAAAAAAGATGGCCGCGAGCAGACCATGGAACTGCGCATGCGCCGCTCCAAAGCCGGCCGGGCTTGTGAAAACTCATCCGCGCTCGGCCGGGCGGCGCATGCGCAGTAATGTAATGGCACCTCCCGGCGCCATTTTTGAATAGATGCTCGGGACACTATGGCAGAGGTACAGACAGAGGAGCCGAGCAGGGGTGAGGACTGAGAAGGAGGAGGAGAGTAAAACTGTGGGGAGTGAGAATGGGGGACATCGCTGGGAGCCCGGAGGCGGTAGAGGGTGAAGCTGTGGCATGCAGGGGAGGGACAGAGACTGATGTGTTCTGTCCACCATCATATTACTTCTCCACATCATCAGTGCTGTGTCCTCCTCCTGTGCCCCTTTCACCTCTCCACAGGTCAGGGCAGCAAAGTGCTGCCCTGATCTGTGGAGAGGTGAAAGTGGCACAGGAGGAGGACACAGCACTGATGATGCAGAGAAGTAATATGATGGTGGATAGAGGAGGAGGCTACTGTGAGGGGGTGAGGAGGACACTATCATGTCCGCAACCTCTGTCCACCTCCTGAAGTATATCTGCAACCTCTGCTCACCTCCTGTAGTATGTCTGCAACCTCTGTCCACCTCCTGAAGTATGTCTGCAACCTCTGTCCACTTGCAATATGTCCGCAGCCTCTGTCCACTTGCAGTATGTCTGCAACCTCTGTCCACTTGCAGTATGTCCGCAACCTCTCTCCACCTCCTGCAGTATGTCCGCAACCTCTGCCCACCTCCTGCAGTATGTCTGCAACCTCTGCCCACCTCCTGTAGTATGTCCGCAGCCTCTGTCCACCTCCTGAAGTATGTCTGCAACCTCTGTCCACCTCCTGAAGTATGTCTGCAACCTCTGTCCACCTCCTGAAGTATGTCTGCAACCTCTGTCCACTTGCAATATGTCCGCAGCCTCTGTCCACTTGCAGTATGTCTGCAACCTCTGTCCACTTGCAGTATGTCCGCAGCCTCTGTCCACTTGCAGTATGTCTGCAACCTCTGTCCACCTCCTGCAGTATGTCTGCAACCTCTGTTCACCTCCTGCAGTATGTCTGCAACCTCTGTCCACCTCCTGCAGTATGTCTGCAACCTCTGTCCACTTGCAGTATGTCCGCAACCTCTGTCCTCCTGCAGTATGTCCGCAGCCTCTGTCCACTTGCAGTATGTCCACAACCTCTGTCCACCTGCAGTATGTCTGCAACATCTGTCCACCTCCTGCAGTATGTCCGCAACCTCTGTCCACGTGCAGTATGTCTGCAACCTCTGTCCACCTCCTGCAGTATGTCCGCAACCTCTGTCCACCTGCAGTATGTCTGCAACCTCTGTCCACCTCCTGCAGTATGTCCGCAACCTCTGTCCACCTGCAGTATGTCCGCAACCTCTGTCCACCTCCTGCAGTATGTCCGCAGCCTCTGCCCACCTCCTGTAGTATGTCCGCAACCTCTGTCCACCTCCTGCAGTATGTCCGCAGCCTCTGTCCACCTGCAGTATGTCCGCAGCCTCTGTCCACCTGCAGTATGTCCGCAGCCTCTGTCCACCTGCAGTATGTCCGCAGCCTCTGTCCGCCTCCTCTATCATGTCCGCAGCCTTTGCCCCTCTCTGCTTCCATCCCAGGGATCCCTCTCTGCCTCCCTCCTAGGGGTCCAGGGGTGTACACATGTTGCAGCCTCAGCAGAAATTATACACCTTGTCACGCTTGGCATGGGGCTTGCTCTGCAAAGGTTGTGCAACCTTATGCAGTGCAGCGACCAAGTGGCTAAAGCAGGCTATTAAGGAGGTGTTGTATTGCCTCATCACATAACCTGCTCTAAGCCCTTGGATCCCACACTAGCATGCTGCTACTGCGTGCATTACACATGGTTGCTGGGTGTTTGCAGAGTGGCCCTATCCACTTGATTGGGTCACGATCACCCACCAAAAGCAACAGGGGGTATAATTCCTGCCGCAGCATGTGTCCATCCTCAGCTGCTGCCTCTGCAGCTAAAGGGGGTAGAGACCAATGTATGTAATGTGGGCAGTGTGGCAGGGACACAGGGGGGCCCCATGATCTCCTATGGCCCGGGGGCCCCATGAGTTGTCGTTCCGCCCCTGATAACAAGCATGCTTTACTGCATATATAGACTGATTTGACTGTTGTGGTAACATTAACACTTTAATTGCATACTTACTATACATTAGACAAGTACACTGTCAAAAAATTCATTAGTTTTCGTTTCTTTTTTCGAGTCATTCATTATGATCACAATTCGTAAATTTGAAAAAGAATTAAAAAAAAAACGTAAATTCAAAAAAAAAACGTAAATTCAAAAAAAAAACATAAATTCAAAAAAAAAACATAAATTAAAAAAAAAATATCGTAAATTTGAAAAAAAATCGTAAATTCAAAAATAATCGTGAATTAGAAAACCTGAAAATTCAAAAATCTGAAATAATAACTAACTAATAATAACTTAACTATTACTAACTATTATTGGAATTTACTTTCAAATTTGGCTGTTAGTGAACATAACGAATACGAATTTATCGGAAGTTACGAATCATCCGAAATAATGAATGCCGCATATAAACAAATGGAACGGAACAAATTAATAATAAATAACAATAATAATAATGATAATTAAAAAAAAAATGTATTATTATTATCATCATTTATTATTATTCATTTGTTACATTCCATTCGTTTAAGATGCGGCATTCGTTATTTTGGATGATTCGTAACTTCCGATAAATTCGTATTCGTTATGTTCACTAACAGCCAAATTTGAAAGGAAATTCCCATATCTATAATTTAATAGTTAGTAATAGTTATTATTTATTATTTCAGATTTTCAAATTTTTGGGTTTTCGAATTTCCAAATTACCAATTTTTTTTCGAAATTCCAAATTTCCGATTTTTTTTTGAATTTCCCATTTTTTTTCAAATCTCCTAATCTCCAAATTTCTAAATTTCCGGGGTTTTTTTTTAAGAATTTCCGATTTTTTTTTTAATTTCTTCAGAATTTCCGATTTTTTTTCAATTTCCAATTCTTTTTGAATGTACGAATTTTTTTGAATTTACAAATATTCGGAAAAGTTTGTTAAACAGGTTTTTGTTAATTCGGATATTTCCGAATTTCCGATTTTTTTTGAATTTCCAATTTTTTTTTCAAATTTCCTAATTTCCGTTTTTTTTTAGAATTTCTGAATTTCCGGGGTTTTTGTTTTACGAATTTACGATTTTTTTTTTTTTTGAATTTCCGATTTTTAATGAATTTCCAAATTAGCGAATTTGGTCGAAACTCGTTAAAAAACGAATTTGGAAGCTAAACGAATTGCACATGTCTACTGTACATTATTAAATCAGTTTGCATATTTCATACCTGAGAATACAGTGGAATATGGAAATCGCTGATTGGCCCTGCACTTGCACCTGCCTTCTGGGTTTGGCCAAACCCAGGCACATCCCTGGTTAGGGCTTATACATTCAGCACTGGGGTCTGTGGGCCAAGACACTACCTGCATGGTGCTTTTATGTTCTCCCTTGAGTAGGTTTCCTTAAGGCTCGGTTCACATAGGGGCGACTTGTCAGGCGACCTAGTCGCCTGACAAGTCGCCTCCCGTTCTGTGCTACGGAACCGTTCTAATAGGAGCGACGCAAGTCGCTCCGACTTAGAAAAAGGTTCCTGTACTACTTTGGGGGCGACTTGGGGCGACTTGCATAGACTTCTATACAGAAGTCGTTTTGCAAGTCGCCTCAGAAGTCGTTTGCAGGTCGCCTCGCTGAGGCGACCTGCAAGTCGTGCCGCCCCTGTGTGAACCGGCACTTAGGCAGCCTTTCTCAACCCTTTTAACACAGAAGAACCCTTGAAACAACTTTCCGGTCTCAGGGAACCCCTGCTAAAACTTACTCCATCTACAACTCATGATAGATTAGTGTAGTGTGATAGTGGGAAGGATGCTCCTTACACTTGTGGTCATTGGGAAGAATTAGCCCCTTACAGATAGATAAAAAGATCAATGATGTCAATGGAAACTTATCTAAGACGTAAAATTGTTCATTGCTCAAGGAACCTCTAGCAACCTCTGGAGGAACCCTAGAGTTCCATGGAACCCTGGATGAGAAACCCTGTCTTAAGGTATTCCAGTTTTCTGCCACATTGCATGGACATGTTGGTAGGTTACCTGGCTCCTGTCAAACTTGGCCCTGGTATGTGTGTACAGATTGGCTTTACACATGTGTTATTACCTCATAAAAAAGTTGCCACCAAGAGTTGGATACGACGGACTAAATATTATACGCCTATCCATGCTAGCACAGACTAGTGCAGGATCTCAGGAGCCCTAGACCACCAGGCGGCTCCAACATGCAATGAAGGACCATCTTCTGTGGTTGACACCAGACACCTTCCTTCTGTGACTCATTCTTGGCCATTGGGGTTCCTTACCATATAGATGGGCCAATAGTGAGGCAAAGGTGGCAGGTTCCATCTTGCAGAGGAATATGATCTGTGTTTTACGTATTAGAATGCCCCGCGGAGTGGGGTATCACCCACATTCCGGCTGCTGGAGGCAGTATCAGGACATCTCCAGTGTTATATGAAGGAACCGACCTGAATGAAGACAAGGTTTGCTTAATTGGGAGTTCAGGGCTTTGTGGAGGTATGCTGAACTGCTAGCCGACCCGTCGGCTCTTACAGGCACCATAACGTACCTGTACGTCGCGGCTTTTTTCTGGGTCCACTCGCACACCCGGAAGCTTGAGCTGCCATTCGCTGTAGCACAAGCTAATCAGCTGATCCTGGCCAATGAGTTATGTCCGAGATTCGCTGATCGGCTGAGCGAATGACGGAAGAGAGCCCTGTGTTGATAAGGACAGCAGCAATGTGCCCATTTTTTTGTTTTTTTCTCCCTGCAAAGCTTGGAGTAAAAACAGGCCCATTGCTTAATAACCACTTGCTTACTGGGGTCTTAAACCCCCTTCCTGCCCAGACCAATTTTCAGCTTTCAGCGCTGACGCACTTTGAATGACAATTGCGCGGTCATACAACATCGTACCCAAATTAAAATTTTATCATTTTTTTCACACAAATAGAGCTTTCTTTTGGTGGTATTTAATCACAAGTGGGGTTTTTATTTTTTGCTAAACAAACAAAAAAAGATGGAAAATTTTGAAAAATAAAAATCATGTTTGATAGTTTGTTATAAAATTTTGCAAACAGGTAATTTTTCTCCTTCATTGATATGCGCTGATGAAGCGGCACTGGTGGGCACTGATAGGCTGCACTGATGGGCACAGGTAAGGTGACACTGATGGGTGTTAGTGATAGGTACCACTGATAGATGGCACTGATAGGTGGCACTGGTAGGTGACACTGATGGGCAGCACTGTTTATGAGGCACTGATTGGTGACACTGATGGGTGGCACTGTGGGCACTGATGGGTGGCATTGTGGGCACTGGTAGGTGGTGCTGGTGGGCACTGGTAGGCGGCACTGTTGTGCACTGGTAAGTGGCACTGGCAGGAGCTCTCCTTGATCGGGACCGATGTCCCTCTGAGAGTCGCCAGTGATCGGCTTTTTTTTTTCTCCTCACGTTATCAGCGCTAGGAGAAAAAAATAGACGATTACCGGCTCTGTTTACATCACATGATCAGCTGTCATTGGCTGACAGCTGATTGCGTGGTATGGGGTCAGGATCATCCCTTTACTCCGATCTGTGATCAGCCGAGTCTCATAGACTCGCTGATCAAAGAGCGTGCCGCGCACGCCCTGCAGGGGGCGCGCAGGCCGCTTGGGCACGGGAGGACGTCAATAGACGTACTCCCGGCAAAGAAGGTCCACGCTGTAGCCGTCATTCGGCTATAGAGCGGATCCGAAGCAGATAAAATCAGCACACAGTACACATTGTTAGGCACACAGTTAACCCCTTTCCAGCCGGTGTCAATAATACAGTGACAGTGTATAGCAGGGATATGCAGTTAGCGCAGCTCCAGCTGTTGCAGAACTACAAGTCCCATGAGGCATAGCAAGACTCTGACAGCCACAAGCATGACACCCAGAGGCAGAGGCATGATGGGACTTGTAGTTTTGCAACAGCTGGAGGTCCTCTAATTGCATATCCCTGGTGTATTGGTATTATCACTGATCACTGTATTAGCATCGCTGGTGATGTCAGTGACAATTAGTCAGTTCCCCACCCCCCCAGCATCAGTTAACCACTTCCATACAGCACAAATTCCAGCACTCCTCTCCTACCTGTAAAAATCTTTATTTTTTTGCTAGAAAATTACTAAGACCCCCCCCCCCCCCCCCCCAAACATATATATATATAGTTTAGCAGGCACCCAAGGGAATAAAATTGTGGTCAAATAAAATGGCGGTCGTTGCAACTTTTTATGTCACACGGTATTTGCGCAGCAATTTTTCAAATGTGATTTTTTTTTGGGAAAAGAAAACACTTTCATGAATAAAAAAACAAAACAAGAAAGTTAGCCCAATTTTTTTGTATAATATGAAAGATGATGTTACACCAAGTAAATAGTAACCTCAGATGTCACACTTTAAAGTTGCGCACACTCGTGGAATGGCGCCAAAGTTCGGAACTTAAAGATGTCCATAGGCGACGCTTTCAAATTTTTACAGGTTACCTGGTTAAAGTTACAGAGGAGGTCTGGGGCTAGAATTATTGCTCTCGCTGTAACGTTCACGGTGATGCCTCACATTTGTGGTTCAAATGTCGTTTACATCTGCGGAAGCCACTTATGTATGCGTTCGGTTCTGCGTGCAAGCACGCGGGGACGGGGACGGGGGCGCTTTTCATTTTTATTGTTTAATTATTTTTTTTTTATTTTTACACTTTCCCTTTAAAAAAAAAAAATTTGATCTCTTTTATTCCTATTACAAGGAATGTAAACATCCCTCGTAATAGGAATAGGGTGACAGGTCCTCTTTATGGAGAGATGGGGGGTCTATAAGACCCCCCATCACTCCTCCAGGCTGGAAAGCATCAGACCAAAAAAAAAAAAAAAAAAAGAACGATCTGATGCTTTCCAGCCAAGTCCCTGGCTTTGTTTACCTTTATCCAGCCTGGATGTGACGTCATAACGTCGCGCCCGGGCCTCCCAGAGCCATAGAGATTTCCAGGGGGCCACCTGTCCCTCGGTTTTCTCTGTGACTCTCATCTGGCGGATTCCTTCCCCAGCTCGCTGATTGCAGGGGAGGGCGGCGGGATTGGGGGGAGGGGGACATCCTCTCCCGCCACCGGTAAAAACGATCAAGCGGCTGAACAGCCTCTATGATTGTTCTTATGGTGTAGGGCAGGGATATGCAATTAGCGGACATCCAGCTGTTGCAAAACGACAAGTCCCATCATGCCTCTGCCTGTCATGCTTGTGGCTGTCAGAGTCTTGCTATGCCTCATGGGACTTGTAATTCTGCAACAGCTGGAGGTCCACTAATTGCATATCCCTGGTGTAAGGAATCGCCGGTGTTCTGCCGAGAAAGTTCCCCTCGGCGGATAAGGACCCCCCTCTACTGCGCAGCGCCTGCGCAGTAGGAGCCGGCGGGAATATCCGAAGCGGAATAGTTGGAAATCAGCTGTACACGGCGCCTGTAAGAGGGCCCCTCGCTTCGCTCACCACGATTCGGGCACGGCCTCGCTTCGCTCGGCACTTTTATAGTCTCCCTCTAGGTCCACGTGGATGGTGGGGCTTGAACCTGGACCCAGGCGCCATGTACAGCTGATTGAAGATTTTCAGCTTCGGCTATCTTATCTTCGGCGGCTCCTAGTAGTTCGTACTGTGCAAGCCGCAGGGGGAACTTTCTCGGCAAGACACCGGCTGAAAATAAAAATGATATCTGAATGATGCCTACAAGCTGCACCCATCATTCAGATATCACCAGTGAAATCCGAGGACGTCACATGACGGCCTGCAGGAGGGAAGTGGTTAATGTCAGATTGACTGCCGCACTATTGTGGCCCATTTTGGCCAAAATTTATGAAGATGTTTTTTTTATTTGTTTATTGGATATCTTTTATAGCAGAAAGAAGAATATATATATATATATATATATTTTTTTAAATGTTCAGGTTTTTTTTATTTATATCGCAAAAAAACGCAGAGGTGATCTAATGCCACCAAAAGAAAGCTCTATTTGTTTGAAAAAAAAAATGAATACATTTTATGTGGGTGCAGCGTTGTATGACCGTGCAATTGGCAGTTAAAAGTGGCGCAGTGCTGAATATCAAAAAGTGGCCTGGTCATAAAGGGGGGGGGGAGTAAAATGTTCTGGAGCTGAAGTGCTTAATGTTGGTTCAGCACCAAGCTGGACTTGTGACATCCCAGTCTTAGGCTGGCCATACACTATAACATTTTCTTATTCAAATTCCTTTAGATTTCCCTTCAACTATGTAGTGTCAGGGCCTGTCTGATTGCATACACATTGAAAGGGTTTAGGTTTGACCTCATATTATATGGTTTTGGTAAATCTAAAGGAAAGTTAAACAAGAAAATTGTATAGTGTATGGGCCAGTCTTAAGCCTCGTATACACGATTGGATTTTCGACAGACAAAGCGTCAGACTTTTGTCCGAAGGGCGTGTGCCGGGATCCTGTCTTGCATACTAACGGTACACAATCGTCGGCCAACAAACACGAACGTAGTGACGTACTACGAAGAATTTCAGCTCTTGAGCTCCACCCTTTGGGCCTCTTCGGCTAATGTCGTCTTTGGTGAGCATTGATTCCGAGCATGCATGTTTGTACTTTGGACTTTTGTGTGACGGACTTGTGTACACACGATACGAAAATCTGACAACAGACCATTGTCCGCCGAAAACTTACTAGCCTGCCATCCAACATTTGTTGGCGGAAAGTTGGGCAACAATTGTCTGAAGGAGCGTACTAACGGCCAGATTTTAGGTAGTCTGTCATCACACAATTCCCTGCCGAAAATACGATTGTGTGTACGAGGCTTTAGTCCGTAGGGTTCAATATTGGGTTGGCCCACCCTTTGCAGCTATAACAGCTTTAAATCTTCCGGGAAGGCTGTCCACAAGGTTTAGGAGTGTGTCTATGGGATAAATTAGAGCAGAGACTGCAACCCAGGCCTTCTCGAAGTCCAATATCATCTTTGGACATTTTTAGACTTATCATGGATTTATACCTCATAACTACACTGCTTGTATTTTAGGTATTATGACCAAGCCTCTGCGCCTATAACCTCCTTTTCTCATCCAACATCAGTGCCTGACCTCACAAATGTGCTTCTGGAAGAATGGTCAAACCTTCCCATAGACACACTCCTAAACCTTGTGGACAGCCTTCCCAGAAGAGTTGAAGCTGTTATAGCTGCAAAGGGTGGGCCAACTCAATATTAAACCCTACGGACTAAGAATGGGAAGCCATTAAAGTTCATGTGTGTGTAAAGGCAGCAGGTAAATGGACGTTAAGTCAAGGTTCACAACTATGCGGCTGCGCTTGATGCATTTTTCAGGCACGTTTTCCAGTGCATTTTTAAACCAGCGTTTTTTAAACCAGTTTTCATGCATTTTGCGTTTTTTTTTCTCTTTAAATGCACTGTATAAAGCTGGTTGCCCTTTTGATCTAGTATGGATTCGGAGGGGACCCCCACGCCAAAATAATAAAAAAAAAAAATGGCATGGGATCCCCCCCAAAATCCATACCAGACCCTTATCCGAACATGCCGCCCGGCAGGTCAGGAAACCATACGAGGTTGCCCTGAACCATATGAGGCTGCGTGCCCTCAACATGGGGGTTCTGGTGCTTTGGGGCAGGAGGCGCTCTGCGCCCCCCACCCTAAAGCACCTTGCCCCCATGTTGATGATCGACAAGGGCCTCTTCCTGACAACCCTAGCCGGTGGTTGTTGGGGTCTGCGGGGAGGGAGCTTATAGGCCCTCCACCCTATGTGAATGGGTTTCGGGTACATCGTACCCCTACCCATTCACCAAAAAAGCAGTGAAAAGTAAAAAAAAAGAGCCAGTTTTTGACAAGGTGTCAGCTTCCTTGGCTGAAAACGATAGGAGGGTTCCGTTTCTTTTAAAAAAAATAACATTAGCATATTGAGGAGGAGGGATGAACGAAGGAAGGCACAATAAAAGCAAATTCAACCAATAATAAAAGAAGAAAACAAATACCACTACACCGATAAAGGATAAAATGTATTTTATTTTCCACAATGCAATCTCCAGTATATCCAGTTTATTCTAAGAAGTAGTCCTGAGTTTGAGAATCATCTACAGTAGACGCTTTTAAAGCTTTTCGTTCATTCTTAAAGAGCACCTGTCTGGTTCAGTGATCAGGTCAATACGGATCAGGACATTTTCCAGTAGACTTTGATGCCTTTTTATGAATGGTCAATATTTTAAAATCATTAAAATGTGTAACTGTTACTCTACATGGTTGGTCACTTTGATGTAGTTCCTCATACCTACAAATGGACTTTCTATGGGTTTATGGCTGAACCCCTCAGCCTTCATTTATGTTATTGTCGCCATTGTTTGTACACTAACTAGGATGACAGCTCTATTTTGTACTTCATTTTCTTATCCTATAATGTCCTATTGTTACTTGAAATCTTGATAAAAAGATTGAAACAGAAAATGTGTAACTGTTCTGCCAATAACGGATATTCTCAGACACCACTTGCTATGGAAATGTTCAGCCCGACTCTTGGCCAAGTTGGACTTAAGATGTCCATTTTAGGATACTCCACATCGGTCTTCCTCCTACAATTTGGCAAATCAACCTTCTCCCTGCTACAAGTCTTTTCGGGTTCAATAAATGCCAGAGGAGTGACCCACCATGTGACGGGAGTCACTTTGGGCGGGGGGGCCCATGGAACCCAGAATCCCTTGGAGAGATTGGGGAACCCTTGTTTCAGCTCCCCATGCACCTACTATGTATAAGTCACCCTCTGTGTATTGTGCACAGGGTGACTGAGAAAATGATGGACAGCAATATAATGGACACTGAGAATGTGGTTTGGTTTACTTAAAGTGGAACAGTAATATTTTTCAACAATATCGCTTAAGAAATCTATGATGCATTAATTCCACTGTATCAGAATGATGGAACATTGTAGGAGTTTTGTAGACTGTTGCCATGCCATCTGCAATCCCTGAATAATCAAAGCACTGCTATGGTCTTCAATGTAGGAGTCGGTCCATCTGCTACTGGGGGCTCCTACTATTGTGTGAAGGTGTTCTGTGTTTATACTTATAATGTGTATTGTGTCTTCTGAGCTAGAAGATAGCAAGTCTGACCTTAAAGGTCAGACCTCTGAGTCTCCTAGGCTGGTTAAATGACTAGTTAATTAGCTCATGTTAATTTATGTTTCTGGTTACATTTTGTATTGTTAGGGTAATATGATCAGGAGGGGGAAGCTCCTTCCCAAGTGTATAAAAGCCTGTATTCTTGTTCAAATAAACAGTTATTATTCTGGTTTACTCCAAAACTGGTATTGCCTAGTTATTGGGGTAACTATAGCCAGACTTGCAGGTCTCGTTTTCCAGAACTTGGGAAGCAGCTTCTTGGCGGAGATACCCAACAGGGTGTCCGGAGTCCGTCACACACCACATCACCAAATTTTGCATGAGCTCTTCCTGCTATCACGTTAATCCTCTGTAACCAGTTTTATTATATAATTTGCTTGATTTAGAAAAAAAGGCTCCTTTTCAACAATTATGCAGTTTAATTGCAGGACTATAAAAAAAAAAAAAAGGTTAATGAGAGAAGGAGTTAATTTGGGCCAATTCGGCTAAACTAAGGGTTCAATATAAACTTTTTTTTTTGTCGGTCTGCTTTAACTGACATCATATGCAGATCTAAAGCTCATCCCTTTGACCTGTAGACAAATATTAAAGCGGATCTTCACCGTCAAATCTAAGTTGCCTCCTCTCCACCCCTTTTCCCCTCCTCTTTGCACAGAGTGCACTTTTTTTTTCATGAAAAAACTTTGAGCCTGCCCCTCATGAACTTCACTTGTCTAGGTGAATGACGTACATTATGCCCACTGTGCCTCCTGGGATATGCACATCACATATCCCAGGAGGCAAAGTCCTTCTTTGAAAAAGCAGAAGGGGGCGTAGGCTTAGTGACATGTCATCGTGACTTCACATAAGAAAAAGATGGCGGCGCGGGACTGAGCAGGTGCAGAATTCTGAGAGGATTCTGCAGGAAACCACTGGGCGGATCAGTACAGTGCCTTGAAAAAGTATTCGTACCCCTTGAAATTTTCCACATTTTGTCATGTTACAACTAAAAATGTAAATGTATTTTATTGGGATTGTATGTGATAGACCAACACAAAGTGGCACAAAATTGTGAAGTGGAAGGAAAATGATAAATGGTTTTCAACATTTTTTACAAATAAATATGTGAAAAGTGTGGCGTGCATTTGTATTCAGCCCCTTTTACTCTGATACCCCTAACTAAAATCTAGTGGAACCAATTGCCTTCAGGAGTCACCTAATTAGAGAATACAGTCCACCTATGTGTGATTTAATCTCAGTATGAATACAGCTGTGCTGTGAAGCCCTCAGAGGTTTGTTAGAGAACCTTACTGAACAAACAGCATCATGAGGGCAAAGGAACACACCAGACAGGTCAGGGATAAAGTTGTGGAGAAGTTTAAAGCAGGGTTAGGTTATAAAAAAAATCCCAAGCTATGAACATCTCATGGAGCACTGTTCAATCCATCATCCGAAAATGTAAAGAGTATGGAACAACTGCAAACCTACCAAGACATGGCCGTCCACCTAAACTGACAGGCCGGGCAAGGAGAACATTCACCAGAGAAGCAGCCAAGAGGTCCATGGTAACTCTGGAGGAGCTGCAGAGATCCACAGCTCAGGTGGGAGAATCTGTCCACAGGACAACTATTAGTCGTGCCCTCCACATGTCTGGCCTTTATGGAAGAGTGGCAAGAAGAAAGACATTGTTGAAAGAAAGACATAAGAGGTTTGGTTTGCAGTTTGCGAGAAAACATGTGGGGGACACAGTAAACATGCAGAAGAAGGTGCTCTGGTCAGATGAGACCAAAATTGAACTTTTTGGCCTAAAAGCAAAACGCTATGTGTGGCAGAAAACTAACACTGCACATCACCCTGAACACACCATCCACACTGTGAAACATGGTGGTGGCAGCATCATGCTGTGGGAATGCTTTTCTTCAGCAGGGACAGGGAAGCTGGTCAGAGTTGATGGGAAGATGGATGGAGCCAAATACAGGGCAATATTAGATGAAAAACTCTTAGAGCCTGCAAAAGACTTGCGGAGGTTTACCTTCCAGCAGAACAATGACCCTAAACATACAGCAAGAGCTACAATGGAATGGTTTAGATTAAAGCATATTCATGTGTTAGAATGGCCCAGTCAAAGTCCAGACCTAAATCCAATTGAGAATCTGTGGCAAGACTTGAAAATTGCTGTTCACAGACGCTGCCATCCAATCTGACAGAGCTTGAGATATTCTGCAAAGAAGAATGGGCAAAAAAGTCACTCTCTAGATGTGCAAAGCTGGTAGAGACATCCCCAAAAAGACTTGCAGCTATAATTGCAGTGAAAGGGGGTTCTACAAAGTATTGACTCAGGGAGGGCGCTATACAAATGCACCCCACACTTTTCACATATTTATTTGTATAAAATGTGGAAAACCAATGATCATTTTCCTTCCACTTCACAATTATGTGCCACTTTGTGTTGGTCTATCACAGTGATGGAGAACCTTGGCACCCCAGATGTTTTGGAACTACATTTCCCATGATGCTCATGCACTCTGCAGTGTAGTTGAGCATCATGGGAAATGTAGTTCCAAAAACATTTGGCGTGCCAAGTTTCGCCATCACTGATCCTTAACATAAAATCCCAATAAAATACATTTGTTTTTGGTTGTAACATGACAAAATGTGAAAAACTTCAAGGAGGCACATAGCACTGTATCTGAAACGGTTGCACCTATAACAACGTTTAGACAGGGCTCAAAAAAAAAAAAAGGGTGGAGAGGCTGGAGATCCGCTTTAAGTATCAATTTTACTTTGTATCTCTCTATCTGGCTCTGAACAATGTACATAAACACCGTGTCAGGAGGCCTGTTTTTTTACAGAAGAAACCTGTATGGACAGCATAGCCCGGGCTGTCATTTTGACAGTAGGGAATTGGCAAGTGCAAGGAGAGAAGGGAGCAGCAGAAGGAACGGGGCATTCTTTACACATCCTGTGTACTTTGATGACATATTTTCTCTATGTTTGTAGTATGTACAAGTGTCCACTAACGGTTAATACTTTGTGGCTTTGGCCCGTAACTTTTATGAACAGTCAATCGTGCCGAGCTGCATACATTCCCAGCAGATCCCTCACATACTTGTGACACAACTGAGCCCTGAGCTCTGTAGCATGTGGACAGTATATTTTACTAGTAGGTAGGTTAGCAGGTAGACAAATAGAAGTATGGCCTAAAATCAGTACCATAGACTTGACTAAGGTAAAGCCTGACCAATCTTTCATATTTTGAGAATGTTTTGTTATCATTATTATTATTTTACAACATTTTGTAGTGAACAGCACACTGATTGAGGTGCCCCATTCAACGAAGGTGACAGGTCCTCTTTAAAGAATGGGAAATCGTTATTTTTATGGTCAAGCTGATATCCCGAGCCCTATAGCAAGGTGTGCACACATATATGGAATATTTTACTCCACCATGAAAACACGACTAAAATTCAGTTACAATCTTTACTCCACTCCAGTCCATCTTTTTTCTTCTCAGTGCTCTTCCACCTAATGAGGAAGAATGAATTAAAGAGCTAAATCAAACGCTTGCCTCCTGCTCAACGTCGGTATCAAGACCGCGGCATGCTGCAGCTTTGACATTTTTAAAACCACAATGTGAAAAATTGGATCTTCATCGGAAGTAAAAGACGTTGGTGCACACCTCCCCTTACAACATCTCTTCAGCGGGTTTATGAGGTAGTTGGAGAAGCCGAGGCGGAACGGACAAAGCTCAAATAAGTTGATTCCGACAATGCTGCGTCATAGGGCAACATTTTTGCGGCAATTTTTTTTTTTTTTTACATCATTTTAAGTCAACCATCAGAAATTTTTTGCTGCAATGCTTTTCATGGGGGGGGGGGGGAGATAGAACACTACACTCTGAGAAAACGGCCCAAGTGTAGCGAAAGTGAAAGTAAAAGGGGCTTCAGCCTAGCTCCTCCAAGGTAATGCCCCTCCCCCCTCATTTCACTCCGCCTACAGTAGTCATAGAGGTCGCTGCATTTTTAAATCATTTTAAGTCAACCATTAGAAAATCTTTGCTGCAATTCTTTTCATGGAGGAAAAAAAGGAGATCGAACACCGCATTTAGAGAAAGCAGCAAAAAGTGAAAGTAAGAGTAAAAGAGACACAGCCTAGCTCCTCCCAGGCCATCCCACCTTCTGATGTGTTTGGCCCGCCCACAGGGCCTAGTCATAGAGATCTTTTCACATTTGAAAACCTTAGCATATTTGTTTTACAATCACATTTTCATTTGCAACCACTAGATGGTGACTCACAGTACATACAGTAGAAGACCATCAAGAAGCCAGTGGAGAGTGCAATGCGTTCCTGACAAATGTCCTCGGAGCTGGAGGCCTTCTTCATATGTTCTGTGACACTGCCACCTATCTCAATCGGAAGAGGTTTGTTTAAAATATTTATAGAACAAGATTGTCATATACAGACGACAGGTTTCGGGGGATGGACCTCCCCCTTCTTCAGGGTTATATAATGGTTAACAGGTTTAATCAAGGTGGAGTTTGCTTAAGTCTGGGGCAGTGTTTCTCAACCTTTTTCCATTTTTCCAGTCAGGGTGTCCTTGAAAAAAAAATGTAAGTCTCGAGGCACCCCAGGAAGTCCCAACCACCGAAACGCGTTGGCTGTATCTAATATTGTCGTTCCATAAACATTTTAAAGCAAACTTCCAACCGAGATGATCGTGTCTACTAGGTGCTCCCAAAAGCACATATCCAGATTTTGATCTTCTGATGACCGATTTCTGTGATCAGAGAGGCAGCAGCCTAGGGCCTGAACGGGGTCTACACACACACACTAGAGGTTCAAAACCTCCAAGGAGAACAACCCCTCTTTTCATTCCTATTGGTTCCAACACTATCACATACCTACCAGCTACATATCTCTATGTAAATTCTACTGCCCAAAGGTGTGAAGGCATGACCGCTGTGCGACCTTGCTTGCTTTTCTCTGGCTCTTGGGGCGCTATTCCCCCCACTCACACCAACAATGGCACACTATTCCTCCAAATGACACAAATGATGGGACATGCTTTCCCCCACTGACACCAATGATGGGGCATTATTCCCCCCATTGACACCAATGATGGGGCACTATTTCCCCCACTGATACTAACAATGGAGCACTATTCCTCTCAGCGACACCAACAATGGCGCACTATTCCTCGCATTGATACCAATGATAGGACACTATTCCCCCCACTGACACCAATGAAGGGGCACTATTCCTCACAATGACAATGATGGGGCATTTTTAAAGACACCAGAACATTTTCTACTCCTACCTAATACACTGCTTTAGGCTGCTGACCACCAGGCCTGAACTTGAACATGTGGGGAAGGGAAGACATTAAGCCTGTGTAAGCTCCAACACAGACTGGCACAGTGCTTAAACAATAAACAGAGATTAGACACACCTCTGACAGAGGAAGCATGGCGACAGTGACTAACAGTGGGCGGGGGGGGAGAGATACCAAGAGCACCTTTGATGGGCAAACTAACACATTCCCTTCAACTACAATCTGGGAGGACCTCAGCTGGTGCTGTAAATAGAGATTCACTGATTATTAAGGCAAGTATTTTAGGTGAATGTCATAAGTTGGTGGCTTCCACTTGGTGGTCTTGCCTTAGTCTGTATCAACAGATAGAGGACTAAATGTCAAAGTCAAAATATCTATTTTAAAGGAGAAGCTGCTATAACCAACTAATGCCGTGTACACACGAGCGGAATGTCCGACAGAAAAAGTCTGACAGGAGCTTTTGATCGTATATTCCGATCGTGTGTATGCCCCATCTGACTTTTTACGTCAAAAATTCTGACGGACCTAGAAATAGAACATGTTCTAAATTTTTCCGACGGAACCAATTCCTATCGGGAAAAACGATCGTCTGTATGCTGTTCTGACGTACCAAAAATGATGCATGCTCTGAAGCAAGTACGAGACGGAAGCTATTGGCTACTGAACTTCCGTTTTCTAGTCCCGTCGTACGTATTGTACGTCACCGCGTTCTGGACGGTCGGAATTTGGTGTGACCGTGTGTAGGCAAGACAGCTTGAGCGGATTTCCGTCGGAAAAACCTTCAGAGTTTATTCCGATGGGAAAACCGGTCGTGTGTACAGGGCATAAGACTTCTTACACCTTTTGCTTGTAGGCACAGCCCCAACCCACTATACGACACCCTGACAAGCTGCCCCCTGCCCTTGCACTGCTACAACAGGGATGCTTTCTACCTTGGTTTGGACAAGATCCGCTATTACATGGTAAGGAGGAGTGACCAGAAACAATTGTTAGAAACACGGAGATGTCAGAAGTAAACTGTTGTAGTGTTTCTAAATGTATGATGGAGCTATGCCACTTAGCATTATCCCACACTAACAGTGCCCAAAAGAGTCCTTCTTTATATTAGTTGCCTCCTTAACTGGGCACAAACAGCACAAAGCTGTCCTTCAAGTGGACGGACTGATGCCTCTGAAGAGCCGAGTTGCAGGAAAAACCTTTGCGGCACACGGAGCAGACATAAGGTCTGTTGCCGCTGTGAATCCTCTGGTGACGGACGAGAGCCGACTTGAAGGAAAAGCATTTGCCGCACTCGGCGCAGGAGTACGGCTGCTCCCCCGTGTGAACCCGAATGTGACGGGCCAACTCAGAATGGCAGCTGAAGCCCTTGCCGCAGTCTGGGCAAGCGTAGAGGGCATTTCCCTGGTGGATGACCTTGTGGTGCAAGGACAGGCTCGACTTTCGATTGAAAACCTTCCCGCATTCTGGGCACGCGTACGAGTTGGCGCTCACATGGCTTTGCTGGTGCTGCAGAAGGCTGTCCTTGCTGTCGAAAAACTCCCCGCACTCGGTGCAGGAGAAGAGGTCGTCGATCTGGCACACAATGATGTTTGAATCCCCACTGAAGCTGACCTCCGTATCAGGAACTACATCAGGCTTGCTGTTCAGGTGGACCTCCTGGTGGAGAAGAAGGTTGGCTTTCGACAAGAAGCTCTTCCCGCATGTGGGGCAGTCGAACTGCTTTGAGTGGGTTTTCTGGTGGGTGACGAGGCCTGACTTGCTTAGGAAGTTCCTTCCGCACTCTGTGCATGTATAGGGGTTCTTGAAGTGGACCAGCTGGTGGGTAGTCAGCTCCAACTTGCTGTCAAAATTTTCTCCGCAGTAGTGGCATCGAAAGGGCTGGTTTTGGACCAAGCGGGAGTACAGCACAGAGTCTGGGTCATAAGGCACATCGTAGGTGGTCTTGGCATTGAAGTGACTCTCCATGTGGTCACCGAGATCCGACTCTGTGAAGAAACACTTGCTGCAGACTGAGCAGATAAAGGCTTGAGACTCCGTGTGGGTCAGCTGATGTTTGGAAAGTTCAGAGTCACTCATGAAACATTTCCCACACTGCCGACACTCGTAGGTCCACGTCCTCTCTGGCTTTTGAACCCGTACAGAGTGGATAGATGAACCGTTGTGGGTCTTTGAAGGTTTCAGACCGCCATTATGTCTCTTATTTAGGTCCCGTCTTTCACGTACAACCGACTTGTTCTGTTCCTTATTGAAGCTGCAATCCCTGCGGCCCTGCTCTGTAGATATCAGGATTTTGGTGATGATGACGTCATCATCTTCTGGTGGTTCTTCTTTGATGTTAGAGGCTGGACACACTATTGCACCCGGCGGTGTAGAGCTCCTGTTTTCTACACAGCTTTTTTCCTCATGTGAAGCAATGTCTGAGACAATGTGAGAACTTCCACCAGGTTCTGGTAATTTTAGAGTTTTGTCATTATTTGGGTGCTTCAACATGTGGGCCTCAACATCTTCAGAGGTTTCAGTGGCCGGAGGTAAGTCTAATGAACAGGAATGGGACCAATTAGAGCATAATATTATAAACCTGAACACACAAACACCACCATAAATACGTCTCCTCTTACCCGGTGATGTGAGAGGCGGCTGGTTTTCCATCATGACGTCCTTGTAGAGATCCTTGTGTCCTTCTATATACTCCCACTCCTCCATGGAGAAATAGACAGTGACATCCTGACACCTTATAGGAACCTGACACACACAATGATACAGTCACCATCCAGACACATCCCTTGTCTGTTACTGGATAATGTCCCAGAATTCCCGGCACCGCTCACCTCTCCTGTCAGCAGCTCAATGATCTTCTGGGTGACATCCAGGATTTTCTTATCGTTTTTTCTCTCAGCGGTTAGGGAGGGAGGTGGAGGATCACTGAGCTTCTTTATTGGTCCATAATCCTAAATAATGAGATAAAAAAAGTATCACGCATCAGATTACCCTCCCAGAATCCTCCCCAACTGCATGGACAGCTGTATTGTATTAAAGTGGCATAAGGCAGTGACAAAGGCATAATGAGCTAGTATGCGTAGCATACTAGCTCATTATGAATTACTTACCTTAGATCGAAGCCCCCACAGCGGTCCTCATACACCGCTCCGGCCGGCGACATCGCTCCCGGAGTTACTTCCGGGTATCGCAGGCTCCGGCGCTGTGATTGGCTGGATCGGCGATGACGTCACTCCCACGCATGCACGCGGGAGCCGCCGGTAACGGCATACTAGCTGAAGCAACGGCACGGACATGCCATTGCATCAGTGCGCATGTGCTGATGACGTCGGCACATGCTGATACAGGGGATATCTCCTAAACCGTGCAGGTTTAGGAGAAATCCTGGGGAGCTACAGGTTAGCCTTATTATAGGCTTACCTGTAGCAAAAAGTGGTTATAAAGAGTTTACAACCACTTTAATAAAGATAAGATTGAGGTCACGTGACCTCCCAGAATCCTCCTCACCTCTCCGGTCAGGTCTGTTTTATTAATAGAGATAAGAGTGATGTCATGTGACCTCCCAGAATCCTCCTCACCTCTCCGGTCAGCCAGCCATGATCCAGATATCACCACCACTTCTCAATGACTTATATATAGTACGTTGATCGGAAAATGGTAAATAGAGATTAGAGTGATGTCATGCGACATCCCAGAATCCTTCTCATCTCTCCAATTTAATAGAGATCGGCCTTTTGGCTAAGATCAAGTGTAGGATCTGTTCTTATCAGTTGCCAAGTGTAGGTGCTGTGCTACTATCCCGACCAGGGTGGAGGTTGGGATGGTGGCTATGCAAATCCACTGGTCTTAATGGTAACCTAGAAGGTTATTGGTTGGTATCTATTTGCCCGGCACCCATAAAATCCCACTAAATTACTTTCCTGACTATACAACCTAGAAGGTTAGTATCGGCAGGAACCGAAACGGTTGTGTCCGACGAACTGGGATCAGGAGTAGGCTCTCCCTGAGAAAGCCGGAAAGGTACTCCTGGTAGGGATGGGGGCTGCACTGATCTGGCCGAAGGCCAGGTCCCAAAAGAAGCTTGTGGTGCATTTGCCCCTGGAGTGGCAGTCCAGGGGTGCTGTAAATCTCACTGGGGTGGGGTGGGGTGGGGGGCAGTTTGAGTTTTATTGGCACCAAGGTCACTGCACTACACACACTTTTTTTTCGCACCTGCCTCTAGGGCCGAGCCTTTTGGCTGGGACAAGAGGAATTTTGTATTCCTGGCCACTGCATTGCACAATGGCACTTTTACCACTTTCCTTCCCCCCACTTTTATTTGTGCGTTTGTCACTTTTTTTTTTTTTTTTTTCGATTGGTGTACACATTTGTCACATCCGACTGGTAGGGTGTAGGTGCTTGGGCCTGCCCTGAAAGTCTTGGGAGGGGATAGGCCTTCTGGCTTAGTGCGCCCTCTCTTATGGGGTCTCCCTTCGGGGGAGCCCCACCTAGTACTTGGGGTGGTCTGTTTAGGCAGACCTCCCAGAGAACCGGGTCCGTCTGGTTTTAGCCAGATAGACCAGTGAAGTACCCCAGTCCCCGTCTGGAGCCTAACGCCCCGGGGGATCAGGGCAAGGGTCCTTTCTCTTTGGAGGGAGGACTATGTGTACACCCTGTGCACGTTTTATGTTTTACTTTTTGGTGTGTTTTTCTTTTTTTGCAGAGAGTTGAAGTCATGTGACCTCCCAGAATCCTCCTCACCTCTCCGGTCAGGTCTGTGTTTTATTAATAGAGATAAGAGTGATGTCATGTGATCTCCCAGAATCCTCCTCACCTCTCCGGTCAGCAGGTAGATGATCTCCAGGGAGAGCCGTATTATCCTCTCGGTCACATGACCCCGGTCCGTCTCCTCGATTGGTCGCTGGAACGCTGACTCTTTCATCTTTCCAGTGACTTTTTATAATGCATAAAAAGGATTCCAAATCTGTAATTTTATCCCTGTTAGGGGGAGAAATGTGAGATTATCAATAACAGTAATAATAATGAGAACGGAGTGCATATTATGAATACATATTATTATATTATTTATAAATAATATTAATATGTTTTAATAATATATCTTCACATTTTACTATCATGTATTATTATATGATGTAGATGTAATACAATAATAATGACAGAGTCTGAGTCTTGAGATAAAGGACAATATAATACATAGATATATGATAAAATGGTACACACATCCATACAATCTATATATAAAACAATAAAGTATAATATTTATAATAAATGTGACCCAGCCACCCACAATAATAATAATGAGCCCCGTACCGTCCCCTCTATATAATGACACACTGACCAGTCCGCCTCCTCTGGGCTACAAAACACACCGGATATCCGGTGGGCGGAAACAAACAAAGGAACCGGAAGTGGAAGTTTGGTTGGGATCAGTGGGAAGCGGTGAGCGCTGTGCGTGCGCGTCCTCGCCCGACACGGATCAGCTTCGGGGCTCCGCCCCCCCTACGCGGTAGAGAGTGGGCCAGGCTTAGACGGAATGATCTGTGCCTCAAGAGCGGCGCAGGCCCCGCCCAGCGCCCCTTACAGACGGCTTCTGTCTTATTGTGGTGCCGCCCCCACTCATCCCAGACTCCGCCCACTCCCATAGATAATGGCTCCTGTGCAGAGAGAAGATGGGAAGCAGCAGCCTCTGTGCGGAGATCTGGGCTCCACTGTACCCAGTGAGGGGGGAGGGGGTCATCTATATACCGTTCCTTTAAGGTGTGTAGGGGGATAAGGGTCACCCACAGCAGGGTGCCCCTTTGTGGTGTAGAAGAGGGTAAGGGTAACCCACAGCGGAGTGCCCCTGTATGGGGTGTAGAAGAGGGTCAGGGGTAAGGGTAACCCACAGCGGAGTGCCCCTGTATGGGGTGTAGAAGAGGGTCAGGGGTAAGGGTAACCCACAGCGGAGTGCCCCTTTATGGGGTGTAGAAGAGGGTCAGGGATAAGGGTAACCCACAGCGGAGTGCCCCTTTATAGGGTGTAGAAGAGGGTCAGGGATAAGGGTAACCCACAGCGGAGTGCCCCTTTATGGGGTGTAGAAGAGGGTCAGGGGTAAGGGTAACCCACAGTGGAGTGCCCCTTTATGGGGTGTAGAAGAGGGTCAGGGATAAGGGTAACCCACAGCGGAGTGCCCCTTTAAGGTGTGTATGGTCGGGGCTCTGAAAGCAGATCAGAGCCCCGAAAGCAGATAAGGATCTTTATTTTAGTCACATGACTGGAACTTTCCAATCTCATTGGCTGGGAGTTGAAAATGTCACTTTTTTTTTATAATCCGGATCCTGGTCTCAGAGTGTTGGTTTAGTCCGGAGATCTCCAAACCTCTCAGTAGGAGGAGCTCATCCTGCGCTCTACTGAATATCCGCTGGCTGAGAAGTCCATTCTACCAATCTATGAATCGTACATGGATGGATGGACGGGGGTGATGGGAAGCTTTTCTGGAATCAACATGAAATTCAAAACAAAAATTAAAACACTTCAGTAAAAAAAGCAAAGTCCCCCCTTACATCAAAGTCCACCTTAGGAGTTCTCCCATACATCAGGGTCCCCATCAAAGTCCACCTTAGGAGTCTCCTATGATGTCAGGGTCCCCATCAGAGTCCACCTTGGGTGTGCCCCCTTACATCAAAGTCCACCTTATGAGTCCCCCCTTACATCAGGGTCCTCATCAGAGTTTACCTTGGGAGTGCCCCCTTACATCCAAGTCCACCTTAGGAGTTCTCCCTTACACCAGGGTACCCATCAGAGTCCACCTTAGGAGTCACCTGTTACATCAGGGTCCCCATCAGAGGTCACTTTGGGAGTGCCCCCCTTCATCAAAGCCCATTTTAGGAGCTCCCCTTACATCAGGGTCCACCTTAGGAGTTCCCTCTTACGTCAAGGTCCCCATCAGCATCCACCTTAGAAGTTCTCCCTTACATCAGGGTCCCCATCAAAATCCACCCTAGGAGTCTCCTATAACGTCAGAGTCCACCTTAGGAGTTCTCCCTTACATCAGGGTCCCCCTCAAAGTCCACCTTAGGCACCCCCCCTTTACATCAGGGTCCCCATCAAAGTCCACATTAGGAGTCTCCTATAACATCAGTGTCCCCATCAGAGTCCACCTTAGGAGTTCCTCCTATACATCAGGGTCCCCATCAAAGTTCACCTTAGGAGTCTCCTATAACATTGTGGGTCCCCATCAGAGTCTACCTTGGGAGTGCCACCTTACAGAAAAGTCCACCATGGGAGTTCTCCCTTACATCAGGGTCCCCATCAAAGTCCACCTTAGGAGTCTCTTCTAACGTCAGGGTCCCCATCAGAGTCCACCTTATGAGTTTCTCCTATACATCAGGGTCCCCATCAAAGTTCACCTTAGGAGTCTCCTATAACATTGTGGGTCCCCATCAGAGTCTACCTTGGGAGTGCCACCTTACAGAAAAGTCCACCTTAGGAATTTTCCCTTACATAAGGGTCACCATCAAAGTCCACCGTAGGAGTCCCATGTTACAACAGGGTAGCTATCAGAGTCCACCTTAAGAGTGCCCCCTTGCATCAAAGTCTACCTTAGGAGTCCCCCCTTACACCAGGGTCCCCATCAGAGTCTACCTTGGGAGTGCCCCTTACATCAAAGTCCACCTTAGGAGTTCTCCCTTACATCAGGGTCCCCATCAAAGTGCACCTTAGAAGTTCCCCCTTACATCAGGGTCCCCATCAGAGTCCACCTTAGGAGTCCCCTGTTACATCATGGTCCTCATCAGAGTTCACCTTGGGAGTGCCCCCTTTATATCTAAGTCTACCTTCGGAGTCCCCCCTTAAATCAGTATCCCCATCAGAGTCCACCTTGGGAGTGCCCCCCTGCATCAAAGTCCAGTTTAGGAGTTCACCTTACATCAGGGTCCACCTTAGGAGTTCCCCCTTACATCAGGGTCCCCATCAGAATCCACCTTAGGAGTTCTCCCTTACCACAGAGTCCACCTTAGTAGTTCTCCCTTACCACAGAGTCCACCTTAGGAGTCCCCCTTACATCAAGGTCCCCATTAGAGTCCACCTTAGGCGCCCTCCCTTACATCAGGGTCCTCATCAGAGTCCACCTTAAAAGTCCCCCCTTACATAAGTGTCCCCATCAGACTCCACCTTAGGAGCTCACCCTTACAGCAGGGTACCTATCAGAGTCCACCCTAGGAGTACTCCCTTAGATCAAAGTCACCCTATTAGTGCCCCCTTACATCAGAGTCTACTTTAGGAGTCCCACCTTTACATCAGAATTCACATTAGAGCCCCCCTCACAACCAAGTATGCCTTTGGAGTCCCCCCATTCATCAGAGTTTTCATTAGAATCCCCTGTACATCAGGGCCCCCATCAGATTCCCCTTTAACATGTCCCCAACAGAGGAGGAAGCAAACACTCATCCGCATCTTCTATAGGTGTTTCTGAAGACCCTGATGCACATCCACAAGGAACCTGAAGCATCTTCTGATGGTGTTTGTGAAGATCTTGATGCACCTCCACAAGGAACTTGGAGCATCTTCTGAAAGTGTTTCTGGAGAACATGATGCACATCCACAAGGAACCTGGAGCATCTTCTGAAGGTGTTTCTTTAGACCCTGATGCACATCCACAAGTAACCTGAAGCATATTCTGAAGGGGTTTCTATAGACCCTGACGCACATCCACAAGAAACTTTGAGCATCTTCTGAAGGTATTTCTGAAGACCCTGATGCCCATCCACAAGGAACCTGAGGCATCTTCTGAAGAAGTTTCCGAAGACCCTGATTACGCATCCACAAGGAACCTGAAGCAACTTCTGAAGACGTTTCTGAAGACCCTGATGTAAATCCAAAAGGAACCTGTAGAATCTTCTGAATGAGTTTCTAAAGATCCTGATGCGCATCCACAAGGAACCTGGAGCTTCTTCTGAAAGAGTTTTTGAAGACCCTAATGCACATCCACAAGGAACCTGGAGAGCATCTTCTGAAAGAGTTTCTAAAGACCCTGATGCACATGCACAGGGAACCTGGAGCATCTTCTGAAGGTGTTTCTGAAGACCCCGATGCAGATCCACAAGGAACCTAAATGATCTTCTGAAGGTGTTTATATAGACCCTGATGTACATCCACAAGGAGCCTGGAGCATCTTCTGAAGACCATGATTACGCATCCACAAGGAACCTGGAGCATCTTCTTAAGGAGTTTCTAAAGATCCTGATGCACATCCACAAGGAACCTGGAGCATCTTGTGAAGGTGTTTCTGAAGACCCTGATGCACATCCACAAGGAACCTGGAGCATCTTCTGAAGATGTTTCTAAAGATCCTGATGCGCATCCACAAGGAACCTGGAGCATCTTCTGGCGGTATTTCTGAAGACCCTTGAGCACATCCTCAAAAAAGTGGTGATCAAGATGATCCATCTGGAAAAAGCTATTTAGATGTAGCCATTTCTCATATGGACAAGAGCCTGAGCCCCTTGTCTGCAGACCTGAGGGCCAAAAGCTGCCTGACTGACTATATACTACATCTGGCTAGTTGCACCTATGGATTTTAATGTAAATGTATTCTCCGGATATGATTAAGTAGCCTGGGTGAAAAACACCCTTGAGCTCTTTGAAGGAAACCAAGACTACATAATGGCCTCTATAGCTATAGATACAGTCTTATGGACAACTCTAGATGTACATATACATTTCACCAACCTGGTGCCTAAAAATTCTTTTAAAGTATAGGTCTCGGTAAAATATTCAGGAAGTTTGTTATTACCACACATGCCTCTAGCTACAATACTTAATAACCCTTCTTTAAACCAAACCCTGGCTATGAGTAGCCTGAGAGATTTCAGTAGTGGGATAATTAAGGTTTTTGTCAAGTGTACGACCTGCTAACTTTGGAAGACATGTCCAGCTTTATTATATTGCAAACCTCTCATCACATTACCTCCTGTTTTTCATCTGTTTGTGCTGTTCAATTCTCAAAAACATTCCTATGCACTCATTTTGCTGCCCAGAGTCTTTTATCTTTGTTGTACACATTTTATTTTTTACTGCCTTAATAATAGTTGGAATATAGTCCAAGCTAACCCCAACATTTTACCCATAACCGTGGGGGGGGCAGGTAATTCTTGTTGCTGTCTTATGTGAACATTTCACCGAACCGGAAAGAAGACAACATAATTTATTCATATCTAACTCCTCTTTACGTATTTGTACTCATTTGATAAACCGCCTAATACAGAGTTATTGAAACTGAAAGAAACCAAGACTACCTGGAGACCCTTACATACAGTAATGGGTCAGCTAAGCACCGATGGTAGGACATTCCTGTCCCGATTTTAGGATGTAGGCCAAAGTGTCAACCTTTCCCTACCCTCTTTCATCCCATCTGTGTACATAGGTGCAAAAGAAGGGCCCCCTTTCCCGATGGTGTTGCCAACTTGAGGTGGATTGGCTTGTGAGCCTGTAGCAGCAGGAGCCGTTGCCCCTGATGGGGACATCCCAGCAAGACAGATCTTAAGGCGATGGACCAGGCTAAGAGTGACACCCTGCACTCCTCCCTTGCTAGACTAGCTGATATCTGGCTTGATGAGCGTTAGGGGTGAGAACAAAATGTCCTTTCAGTTTTATTTTTTTTTTTAAGGTTGCTTAAGTTTATTTATGAAATAAAAGGCAAAATAAAACTGATAAAAAGGTCTGTATGTCCTACACAACAGTATGATTACTTTACCAACAAGGCATCCAGGAAGAGGATGTGGCTTAACTGTCCCTCATACCTCACCTGGGGGTATTATTACCATACCACAGAGCAGACAGGGGGAAGAGGTATCACTGTTCCTCATACTTCACCTGGAGGTATTACCATACCTTAGGGCAGGCGGGAAGATGGAGTAAAAAAGTGCATCATACATCACCTGGGGGTATTATTACCATACCATAGGGCATACGGGAGGAGGAAGTGTAACTCTGCCTCATACCTCACCTGGGGGTATTATTACCATATCATAGGGCATCCAGGAGAAAGGACTGTAACTGTACCTCATTCCTCCTCTGGCAGTATAAATATTGTACTATAGGGCAGTATGGAGGAGGGGCTGTAACAGTGTTTCATACCTCACCTGGGGTATTAGTGCCATACCATAAGACATCCAAGGAGAGGGGAGGAATTGTGCCTCATACCTCACCTGGGGGTATTATTACCATACTATAGGCCAATCTCTTTTATGTCCACAGACTATGCAGAAGGATACCCTGTCTGGTTGTGAACCAACTGGATGCATGACTGTTGGTAAATCTAAATGAAATGATCCAGTGGTATTGCAAGGTATGGGGCAGCTTAACATCTACTGAGAAAAAGAAAAGCCAACATTCCGATTGGCTGCTGAGGGAAACCAAATACTCCTCCTTCTGACATTATAGGGCAAAGATATGCAATTAGCGGACCTCCAGCTGTTGCAGAACTACAAGTCCCATGAGGCATAGCAAGACACTGACAGCCACAAGCATGACACCCAGAGGCAGAGGCATGATGGGACTTGTAGTTTTATAACAGCTGGAGGTTGGCTAATTGCATATCCCTGGTATAGGGCCTAGAACAGCCTATATAACATGGAGAAAACCTTGAAATATCTTTTCGGTCTGCTAAAAATGACTGTATCTAAAGGTCATGTACATTGGTGTGATGGTCTGAATGAAGAATGCTCCTTACATTTGTGGTCATTGGGAAGAATCTCCTTCTTAAAGACAGCTGAAAAGATCATTGGTGTCAGTGGGAACTTATCTGAAAGGCAGAAATTGCTTACTGAAGAAGACTTGACCGAAAACTATGCAGACACCATCAAGTTGGAAGTCAATCAGACACAGCTTAAGGAACCCATAGCAACCTCTGGAAAAACTCTGGTTGAGAATGTCTGACTTGGGAGGTAAGGCAGCCATCTTTGGCATACTCAGTTGAGCCAATTAACCAACCAGCTACAGGTGAGCTTGGGCGTCCTCCAAACTCTGGCTTTTTTGTCCTCCAGAGAGCTGTTGACCGGGTCACATGAGCTGTGGGACAGGGAACACAAAAAAGTTCAGATTTCGGGTTAG
Organism: Aquarana catesbeiana; assembly: GCF_042186555.1. Classification (NCBI taxonomy): domain Eukaryota; kingdom Metazoa; phylum Chordata; class Amphibia; order Anura; family Ranidae; genus Aquarana; species Aquarana catesbeiana. The sequence continues at coordinate 288,075,072 of NC_133331.1, read as the reverse complement.
ATGAGTTTGGAAGACGCCCAAGATTATGTCCACTACCACCATGTCTTAAGACAAGCTGATCCCACGGGTCGTACAGTAGACATTTGGGTTGTTTAGGGCTTGGTCAGTCCAGTGAGTTACGGGCTGGGTCACATGAACTGTGAGGCAGGGAATGACCCGTCCTGCAGTATGGAGCACAAAAACATTTGAAGTTCAATCCCATGGTACGGAGATATTTTTTACAGGGGGGGGGGGGGGTGTTTTTGGGTTGTTTGGGGCTTGGTCCTTCGGGGGAATTGGTAGGAAGACGGTTGAGAAAGGCTGCCCTAGAAGCTCTTCAATCTGCATTGAACACAGGACAGTTCAGGAGCCACCGCATAGTGAAAATACAAATCGTTTATTGAAAATAGTAAAATGCTGTCGAAGACAATGCCAGCCTACACATGACAACCGTTCTGGGCGTTTTCACCAATTTCAGAGGGTTAAGACCTAATCTTCCTTTGACATGGCATCTATATAGCAAAATGCAGGAATCTCAAACCAATTTCATGAATTGACCTCTTTATCTTCCAATGGGGAGAAGCTGTAGAAGGACCACCTACCGCCTCTCTAGCTAGCACAGTGGGATGGTAGCACTGGAGCCCTGGGTTCAATTGCAGCGAATGACCCTAAATTCATAGTTTGTATACTGTCCCTATATGCGTGTGGGTTTCCCCGCCCAATCCAATGTCATGATAAGAATAGTGTGTGCCTGCGGTGGGGCTTTGTGTTTTCTATAGAGCCATGCAGAATACGACAGAGGTATATCACCCCACCAAAACTGAGAAATAAAAACCTCTGGAAGGCTCCATTGGTGAAAGGATCCCATTGTAGATTGCCATACCTTTCTCCACTACTTGATGAGTCACTGATCTGGATCAAGCATGTTCATTGCAAGCAACCTGACACTTCACTGGCCGCATGCCCATTCCAGGTCTGTGACTCAACATCAAAGATGATAGAGGGATGAGGACCTGACCTGGAGTTTGAACCTTCAAACAGAATTCAATATATTTTTATTCTCACAAGTTTGCCCTTCCACATTTATGACAAGGACTATTCCCAGACGTTCTTTCATTCTAGTACAGTGGTCTCCAAACCGTGGTCTTTGGTTCTTTTTATCTGGCCCTTGGGGTGCTATTCCTCCAATCAATGCAAGCCACCATTCCTTACACTGACATCAACAGCCGGGCATAATTCCTGACACCAATACCATCAACAGGGCACTAATTCTACCAATGACCCCAACTATGGGGCACTATTCCTCCCACTAACACCAATTATGGAGCACTCTTCCTCCCACTGACTTCAATGGCAGGGCACTATTCATGCCACTGACACCATTAATAGGGCACTATTCCTCCCACTGATACTAATGATGGGGCACTATTCCTCCCACTGATACCAATGATGGGGCTAGGGCTGAAACAACTAATCGATTAATCGTCAACTAATCGATTATGAAATTAATCGATTACTATTTTCATAATCGATTAATCGGCCAGTAACATAATGGGGTTAAAAAAAAAACTAAAATGAGTCCTTTATAGTACAAAAAGAGCAAATAATTGCTACTATAAATATTACTTTCACAGTTCTACAATAAAAAAAATGAATCCCGTACAGCAGTGATTATCTGCTTTTTTTGTACTATAAAGCACTAATTTTAGTTTTTTTAACCCTATTATTTTACTAAACGTCTTAGACCTGGTTCATATCTATGTGTTTTTTGGTGCTTTTTGCATAAACGCACTACAGTTCATTTACATGGTTTCCTACGGGACAAGTTCACATCTATGCTTTTTCAGCCGCTGCGTATTTGGAAAGGGTCAAGGACTTTTAACGCAAAACTGTGCTTTTTTGGTTCAATATACTTCAATGGAGAAGCTGCAGAAAAGCATGTAATGTGTTTTTGCAGCAATTTGTGTTTTTTAATCTGCCCAACAACAAATTGGCCACAAATTGGCCAAAAAAAATTGCAAAAACGCAAATCACAGCAAAATCACGTGCGCAAAAATCAAAACGCACAGCAAAAAGCACCGCAGAAACAGATCAAACGCAAACTGCATAGGTGTGTACCGAGCCTTATGCTGGCCACACGGATCAATATAGTCAGTATATCTCCTCTAATAGTATATACAGTATCTCTCTTCTGTCTGTTATTCTCAGAGTGGATTAGATATTTTGCTCCCCAACCATATAGTTGGTTATTTATATTTACCACTGCATAGAGATATTTAAGAATAAATTGCCTTTTTTTTTAAACTTTACATATTAACTAAATTATACACAACGCTTTTTTCTAAGGTTATTAACCGATTAATCGATTAATCGAAACAATAATCGGCCAACTAATCGATTATGAAAATAATCGTTAGTTGCAGCCCTAGATGGGGCACTATTCCTCCCACTGATACCAATGATGGGGCACTATTCCTCCCACTGATACCAATGATGGGGCACTATTCCTCCCACTGATACTAATGATGGGGCACTATTCCTCCCACTGATACCAATAATGGGGCATTATTCTTCCTACTGACACCAATGATGGAGCACTATTCTTCCCACTAACACAACTCAAGAGACACTATTCTTCCCTGATACCAACAATGGGGCACTAATCCTCCCACTGACACCAATTATGGGACACTATTCCTCCCACTTATACCAATGATGGGGCATTATTCCTTTCCCTGGTATCAACAACGGGGCACTATTCCTCCCACTGATAGCTATGATGGGGCACTATTCATTCCACTGATACTAATGATGAGGCACTATTCTTCCTACTAACACAACTGAAGAGACACTATTCTTCCCTGATACCAACAATGGGGCATTATTCCTCCCACTGACACCAAATGATGGGGCACTGTTTCTTCTACTGACACCATTGATGGGGCACTATTCCTACCACTGACACCAATTAAGGGGCACTATTCCTTCCACTGATACCTATGATGGGACACTATTCCTCCCTGATACCAACAATGGGGCAATATTCCACTCACTGACACCATTGATAGGGCACTATTCCTTCCACTGACACCTATAATGGGACACTATTCCTCCCACTGATATCAATGATGGGGCACTATTCCTCCAACTGACACCAATGATGGGGCACTATTCCTCCCACTGACACCAATGATGGGGCACTATTCCTCCCATTGACACCAATGATGGGGCACTATTCCTTGTACTGACACCAATTATAGGGCACTATTCCTCCCACTGACAATTATGGGCCACTATTCCTCCCACTGATACCAATGATGGGGCACTATTCTTCCCACTGATACCAATGATGGGGTACTATTCCTTCCTGGATACCAACAATGGGGCACTATTCTTTCCCTGATACCAACAATTGGGCACTATTCCTTCCACTGACACCAATGATGGGGCACTATTCCTCCCACTGACACCAATGATGGGTCACTATCCCTCCCACTGACACCAATGATGGGGCACTATTCCTCCCATTGACACCAATGATGGGGCACTATTCCTTCCACTGAAACCAATTATGGGGCACTATTCTTCCCACTGATACCAATGACGGGGCACTATTCCTCCCATTGACACCAATGATGGGGCACTATTCCCCCCACTGACACCAATTATGGGCACTATTCCTCTCACTGACACCAATTATGGGGCACTATTCCTCCCACTGACAATTATGGGCCACTATTCCTCCCACTGATACCAATGATGGGGCACTATTCCTCCCACTGATACCAATGATGGGGCACTAATCCTTCCCTGATACCAACAATGGAGCACTATTCCTTCCTGGATACCAACAATGGGGCACTATTCTTTCCCTGATACCAACAATTGGGCACTATTCCCCCCACTGACACCAATTATGGGGCACTATTCCTCCCACTGATACCAATGACGGGGCACTATTCCCCCCACTGACACCAATTATGGGGCACTATTCCTCCCACTGATACCAATGATGGGGCACTATTCCTCCCACTGATACCAATGATGAGGCACTGTTCCTCCCCTGATACCAACAATGGGGCACTATTCCTTCCTGGATACCAACAATTGGGCACTATTCCTTCCACTGACACCAATGATGGGGAATTGTTTACTCTCATTGACTCCAGGGCATTTTCCACTCTCACCGGCCACAGTCTGGCCCCCTCAAAGTCTGAAGGACATGGAACTTGCCCTTAGTTTGGAGACCCCTGCTCTAGTGGATGTCAAATCCAGTCCCACTTGGCGCAAGAAATTATGCATCTTTGTGATCATCCAACCGACAATTTAATATCCATTCCGCTGCAATAGAATGTCTTCTGCAGTCCTAAAGAGTTGTGGCTTTCTTCCATCAATGGAGCTCTTGGTGCGGCTTTGGCATTCAGAGCACCGGTAAATGGTTTTCTCCTCGTGTAAAGACTCGTGTTCCTTGAGGCTTTGCTTGACCTCGAATACCTTACCACACTCAAAGCAGATGATCGATATCTGAGCCGTACGGACCTGCTGTTGAAGAATTAGGTTGGAGTCAATGAGGAAGGCCTGTCTGCACTTGGGGTATTCAACCACCTTTTCGACCTTGTGGGTCTTCTGGTGGACCGTGAGGCCAATGGAACTGGTGAAACACCTTCCGCACTCTGAGCAGGTGTAGGTTTTGTTCTGATGGATCTCCTCATGCCTGGACAGGAAATTCAAAGATTTGCACACCTTCCCGCAGTACTGACACTTGAACAGAGGAGTCCTTCGAACACCCTTTGCATCCGCCACCACAGCTGCCTCTGGATTCATCTCCTGCGCTGGCTCAGAATGGATGCTCATGTGTTTCTGCTGATGGTACATCCGTTGGTGTAGCAGAAGTTCCTCATTGCTGGTGAAGCTTTCCTCACATTTGGAACAGTTGTTCACTGTCACGGTGATCTCCATGGATTCACGATTGGTAGGGCTTGACTGAGATCCCTCTAAGTGAGGAAGACTGTCTGAGAAGTTATTTCTTGGTCGTGTATCACTGATTACAGCCTGTTTCTTTGATGTGTGCTGTGGTTGGGGGTCAGGTGTGGAAGTATCAGGCGGCATTAGATGTCCTTCAGAAAGGCGTTTCTTCTTAAGACTAGATGTAGACCACATCTGACGTGCAGATGTGGGGAGGTTTTCGTCATCTGAAAGCAGTTCCTCCTTCACCTGGTGTGTTGGCATGGAGACTTCAGCATGGGGAGGACACGTGATGTCTTCACAGGACATGGGGCAATCATTGACAACAACAGTTGTATAGTCCATCTCGAATGGAACCAGTTCTTCTTCACAGGGTTCTTCTTTGATATGAGTGGATGGATGTTGTATACCATTTATGGAGCTGTCCAGAGGATATTCTTCGTCTGAGAGGGGTTCCTCTTTAATATGTATGTTTGAGAAATTTCCGTGCTCTGTGTTTGAATAAGATGAAGGGGAAGTACCAGCATTCTTCACAGTTGGGGTGTCTGCTTCAATTTTCTCACTTTGTTTGGATCTGTAGGGATGAAAAACAAGTTTTATCATTTAGTTCCTGGACTTCAACAGGGTGGCCACAAAATGTGACCTCATCATCGTAGTTTAAATATATTCTCAGTGTAGGGAGCATGGACGTCCAACATGAACATCTCGCTCACTGATGTTCCAGGGACCTAAGAATCCAGCAGGGGCGAATCAAAGACTCATCAGGATCAGGGGTAGGCAACCTTTCAGAGGTTGGTTAAAATCTACCTGGACAACATGGAAGAAATCAAAGATCCCCAGAGAGGGGGGTGCCCTTTAAAAAAATAACCAACTATAAAGCTCCCAATAAAAACACAGCACAGTGTCTTGTGCACCCCCACCCACAGCAGTGTCCTCTGTTCCCCTTCACACCATCCCCCCACAGTATTGTCCTCTGTCCCCCACAGTAGTCCCCCCCCCACAGTAGTAGCCTCTGACTACCTTAGCAGTGTCTTCTACTCCCTCCATATCACCCCCCTCCCCCCCAATGTGGTCTCCTCTGCACCCCATAGCAGTGTCCTCTGCTCCCCTCACAGCAATGTCCTCTGCCCCATGTCGCATCAAGCCCCTCCCCCACTGTAGTATCCCCTGCCCCCGTTTACAAACCACCCCCCATGTAGCGTCCTCTGCCCCTCCAAAGCAATGTCCTCTATCCCCCCCCCCAAGTACTGGATGGAGGGTGGGAGCTGCTGGAGCTAACTTTTCACATTAATAAGCTGGTGACTGGTTGATTGGTTGCTTGGACATAGATGGCACTTATGGGCACTGACAGGTGGCTGGCACTGGTGGCTGGCACTTATGGGCAGGCACTGAAATGCAGCAATAAATTACATGAGGAAAGGATTTATTTTGAAATGCTATGCTGCGACGTCCATCTTGGTACACCCTGCACTCGGCCGCAGTAAGCAGCAACAGACATCTTGTTACACCCAGCCCAAACTATATGGGCTGGGTGTAACAAGACGACTGCTGCTGGCTTACTACGACCGAGTGCAGGGTGTACCAAGATGGGCACCGGGATGTCCAAGCTGACGGCGACCGAATGTTTACGGCTGCGTTTACAGATCCTGATGCGGCTGCACCCTGCGCCCTGCTAGCTTACCTAGCTAGCTCCACTGCAGGTTAGGACTCACTCTCCGCTGACTCTGCCCACCTGCTCCGCCCCCTGACGCCGCCCGCCGACCAGGTATCGGATAAGGCATCGGGAGCATTTGTGCAAGTACAGTACTCGTGCAAATACTCTGTATCAGTCCTGATACTAATACTAGTATCGGTATCGGGACAACCCTAGCTATAATGTTTGTGTAAACCAATCATAATACACTTATTGGGATTTTTTATCAAAAATATATAGCAGAATACATAGTGGCCTAAATATATGAAGAAATTTGATTTTTTTATTGGATGTTTTATAGCTAGAGTAAAAAATATTGTTTGTTTTTTTTGTTTTTTTCAAAATTGTCGGTCTTTTTTTGTTTATAGCGCAAAAAACGCAGCGGTGATCAAATATCACCAAAAGAAAGCTCTATTTGTCAGGAAAAAAGGACATAAATTGTATTTGGGTGCCATATCGCAAAAAAAAAAAAAAAAAAAATCACAAAAAATGGCCTGGTCATGAAGAGGGGTAATCATAATATGTAAAAAAAAAAAAAAATCCTGATCCCTTCCCCAGAGTAGTACAGTGTCACTATGGTAACAATGTATTGCTCTGGTCACAGTGTGTTAGAAAACAAATTCGTAAAAAAAAAAAAAAAAAAAATGTAATAAAGATTTTTTTTTATTTATTTTTTTATATACTGTCACCAGTCAGTGTACCTGGTGGCGCCACAACAGTTATATGATAACGCTGTACTGCTCTGGTTACAGTATGTAAAAAAAAAAAAATTGTGAACAAAATGTTTATTTTGAACTTCTTCATTTTCCAAATAATAACACACAAAAAAAAGCTCTAATTGTGGGGAAAAAATTATAAAAATTTTACATGGTTACAGTGTTGCATGACCGCGCAATTGTCATTCAAAATCTGACAGAGCTGAAAATTGGCCTGGGCAGGAAGGGGGTGAAAGTGCCCGGTATTGAAGTGGTTAATTATGCATCGGTTTAGAGAGGAAACTGTTTTATCTGTAGTATTAAATCTCTCTTTGCACTTTGCAAACTGTCACACTTGGCTGCCCAGGAATACAGACAAACAGGTCTGTACACTTGTCAGAGACTTTTCTAAAGAAAAAAAAATTGAGGTCATGTACTGCAATAAAAACATTATCAGAAGTTCTCCTGAGAGAAATCAAGTAGAAAACTGTCAGGTGTTCTGACCACCCCTGTAAAGAGGGGCTTTCTTACCACTGACCACCAACGTAATGGGATTTTTTACCTCTAAACTCCAGTGAATTTGTTTTAGCAAGGGTTCCCCAAGACCTGAAAATTATTTCAAGGATTCCTCTGGGAAAAAAAAAAAGGCAGATCATTGTGGGAACAAAGATGGTGGAGCTAATGTTTGGGAGTGGACAGAGATCTCTATTCCTAAATGAAGAGACATCAGAATAGTGGGTTGGATAATCGCCATTAACACTGCAAGTATACTTACTTCATCTCCCGTTGATTGTCTTCAGCTGGTCGGAATTCAATGTGAGGGATGAAGGTCTTCTGTGTTGTCGTTATGGGCCCTGACCCTGCTAACCCAAGCTCCGTACTCCTGGTGTACTCATGATCCATAGTGATGCTCTTGTGGCTTGCCAGCTTTGTATAGGGCACCTGTTGCACCATGGCTAAAATAAAGACTGCGTCCGTTTGAGTGGCCGTGTCCACCAGGTGACTCTGCCTGTGGCAATCACAAGAGCACCTCCTTTGCCTATAACGTTCGCCGTAGAGCTCCATGGCGAGGAATTCGTTCCTGGCCCTTCTGTTGTTCCTTCTCACCCAAGGATCAAGCGTCTCATCAAAGATTGGAACCTCTTTGGGGAATATGGTCGGCATGGAGTCTTCTTTGAGAGCCCTCCGGACACCTTTCATGGTGTAGCAGTCCTCTGTGAAGTGGGCGGAACACATCCGAAACTTGTCTGACCGTTTGTCCTCGAGGATCATCTTAGTAAAGTCTTTAACCATCTCCTCGTCCATGCCAGCTAGGCGCAGCCAGGCTTGCATCTGTGGAATCTTCCGTGGGAACGCGTGGAGACTGATATCTGGGTATGCTGTCTTCTGGCCCGTAGCGTGAGGACATGCCTTCACCACACACTTCGGCATATCTAAAATACAGGCATAAACTTTATAAAACTGCAGAAAAAACAACTTTCTCAAGCGCATAACAATTAAAACAATGAAATATACTCACTTGATGTGTCTGTCAGAAGTGCCGCCTGCAGAAACTTCTTGCCCAGGTGCCTGATGGTTCTGTAAGTAAATAAATCAAGCACAAATGTAATTTCTACCATAATGTGCTTAAAGAAATCATACATGTTAATTTCTCGAATAGAAGCCCTTTGGCTAATACTAGCCATCTCCCGTCTTAAATGCCAGCTCCCAATAGAGACTCCGTTGGTCCCTATTGAGGAGCAACTTTTTTGTTAAATGCTGGGGAGGATGGGAAGGTGACCGTATCAGAAACACGGCCTGTGCACTGGGGCCCCAAACAACTTGCCTTTCACTTCTATCAAGTCTGGTTACTTCACTGCCCATTGCTGTCGGAGGCAACCTTAACCCGGGAACCTTAAGTCCAGGGTGCTTTCAAACCTACCTGTACCTGCTACCCAATCTGATCCATACAATTTGAACCCATGACACGGTCTCTCTCCCGCATAATTTTAGTTCATTCCTCTTCCAAATAAATTGTAGGGCCAAAGGTATGTGGACACCTGACCATCACAACTATATGAATTTTTTGGACATCATATTCCAAAATCAGGTGCATAAAATCAAGCACATAGCTATGCAATCTCCAAGGAATAACAATGTCCTACAAAGACATTTTACAATGGTGGACTTCCAACCATGTATCAACAGTTTTGTGATGTGAATGCCCTTTTTTGTTTCAGCATGACTTTGCCCATGTGTACAACGCAAGCTCCATCAAGACATGGTTTGACCAGTTTGGTGTGGAGGAACTTAGTTGGCCCACACAGAGTCCTGGCCTCAACCTTCTCAACACCTTTGGGATAAATTTGAAGGTGGACTGCAAGGATGGCTGGATGGCACAAATTCTCACTCCAAAACCTCATAAAAAAGCCTTACCAGAGGAGTGGAGGCAGTTAGAGGAGCATAGGAAGGGCTAACTCCATAATAATGCCCATGGTTTTGGAATGGGATGTCCAACAAGCTCATAGTGGGGTGATGACCAGCTGTTTGCAGACTTTGGGTCAAATATCGTATCGGTACCAAGATTTTTATTCCTGTCGCTTCCAGATAGTTCTTGTGTCATCTTTTCTCCTCTTGTTGCCCAGGAGAAAATTCCCTATCTTGGTTCTTCTGTCCACTCCCAAACATTAGCTCCACCATCTTTGTTCCCACAATGATCTGCCATTTTTTTTTTCCCAGAGGAATCCTTGAAATAATTTTCAGGTCTTGGGGAACCCTTGCTAAAACAAATTCACTGGAGTTTAGAGGTAAAAATTCCCATTATGTTAGTGGTCAGTGGTAAGAAAGCCCCTCCTTACAGTGGTGGTCAGAATACCACCCTCATAGACAGCTAAAAAAGACCATTGTGTTATGTAGCTGGCTCTGCCAAGACTTGACCCCAGAACTATACACCATTAAATTGGAAGTCAATCAGCAACAGCTCAAGGAACCCATAGCAAACTCTGGAGGAACCCTTGAGTTCCACTGAACCTTGGTTAAAAATAGCTGACTTAGGAGGTAATTCAACCATCTTGGGCATACTAAACTGACCCAATTAACCTACAAGCTCGAGGTGAGTTTGTGCGTCCTCCGAACTCCGGCTTTTTTGTAATCCAATGACCTGTGGGCCAGGTCACATAAGCTTTGGGGCAGGGAATGACCTAACCTGCAGCTCATTGGAGCACAAATGATTTTGAAGTTTGGGTTAGAGATGATTTCGGAGGATGTCCAATCTAATATCCGCTACCACCATGTCTTAGGACAAGCCGATTTCACAGGATGGAAACATTTTCTACGGGGCAGAGGTTGTCCTGGAGGAACCCTTATGGATCGGTACCAGTGCCTTGTCAAACTAACCAAGGATTTCAGGTCTCGGGGAACCCTTGCTAAAACAAATTCATTAGAGTTTAGTGGTAAAAATTCCTATTACGTTGGTGGTCAGTGGTATGAAAGCCCCCCATACAATGGTGGTCAGAATACCACCCTCACAGACAGCTAAAAACTCCATTGGTGCCATGCAGCTGGCTCTGCCAAGAAGACTTGTACCCAGAACTAAGGATGAGCTCCGGCGTGTTCGCATGCTGCACGTGCCGATCCCGCCAGGAAGTCGGCACGGCGCAGCGCTAATCACAGGCAGTGAGACATTTCCCGAGCTCTGCAGCCACACATCGGGAAATGTCTCACTGCCTGTGATTAGCGCTGCGCCGTGCCGACTTCCTGGCGGGATCGGCACGTGCAGCATGCGAACACGCCGGAGCTCATCCTTACCCAGAACTATGCAAGCACCATCAAATTGGAAGTCAGCCAATAGGGATGGGCTCAAGCGTGTTCGGATTGTAGACCTAACCGACCTGAGCAATCCCGCCAGGAAGCCGTCACCAAGTATGAGCTCAGGCATGTTTGTAAGTCCACATGCCCGCCAGGAAGCTGACACTCTGCAGCGTGACATTTCCCAATCCGTGGCTGCACAGATCGGGAAATGTCTCACTACCTGTGATTAGCGCTGCGGAGTGTCAGCTTCCTGGCGGGCGCAGGCACGTGGAATTATGAACACGTCTGAGCTCATCCTTAGTCGCCACCCTCACAGACAGCTTAAAAAGACCATTGGTGTCATGCAGCTGGCTCTGCCAAGAAGACTTGGCCCCAGAACTATGCAGACACCAGCAAATTGGAAGTCAATCGGCCACAACTCAAGGAACCCATAGCAACCTCTGAAGGAACCCTAGGGTTCCACAGAACCCTGGTTGAGAATGGCTGGCTTAGGAGGTAAGGCAACCATCTTGGACATACTCAACTGACCAAACTAACCTACCAGCTAGAGGAGAGCTTGAAGCATCCTCTGAACTCCGGCATTTTTTGTACTCCAATGAGCTGTGGGCCGGATCAAGTGAGCTGGGGGGCAGGGAATGACCCAACTTGTAGCCAAAAAAGTTTGGCGTTTGGGTTAGTGATAAGTTCGGAGGACATCTCGGCTACCACCATGTCTTAGGACAAGCCAATCTCACAGGACGGAAACATTTTCTACGGGGGCGACGGTTTTGGGTTGTTTTGGGCTCGGTCTTTCGGAGCATCGATAGGACAAGGATTCCAAAAACACAGGGACGGGGGTCTGTCTTACGCACTTCTCCATTTGCCAACAGTCTACATGCGTTTGGTAGAACATCCATTAAAATCTGTTCTGCGTGTGGCCTACTCTTCGCAAAAACTCCTCGCCAAGCTTTTGCATGCTGGGACATGTGGTTCCCCCTGACCCCTATCGGTTAAGTTCCCTTTCCACTTATGTATGCAGCCCAGTTGAGTAGCTCTTGGCCCCTTCACAATCTCTGGGCCTTTGCCTTGGCATGGGTCACATGACCTGCTCAGAAGACAAGCAAAGCTCCACATCCCCCCCAAAAAAGTTCCTGTTTTCATCATTTCCGTTACCTCTCCCTTAGGGAAGGCCGGGGGTCACTGCCAAGTCTCCTGGGGGCCACAGAGCAGCTCGTAGGGCGATCACGGCCACTTCCTGCTAGGGAAGGGGACTCTCCCGAACTATTCTGTGCCCCCGCGCGTTCCGTACCGCTTGCCCCAGGCTCTGCGTTTCACCGTGAAGCGCAAAAGCCGGAAGTCCGTCCTTGGAACGCACAGCAGGCGCTGCGTTCCACCGTGAAACGCACAAGCCGGATGTCCGTCTTTGGAATGCACAGCAGGCGCTGGTTCCACCGTGAAACGCACAAGCCGGAAGTCCCTGTTTGGAACGCACAGAGGCTTAAATAACCCGGAATTACAACGTGTCGTTCCCTGAAGGGGCCTTCTGAGCGAAGAGTTAAGAGGAAGACTTGGGTAGGTCGGAATTCCGTTGCCTGGGTGATTGGAGCAAAGGGCAGATCGTAAGGCTGGTTCTACCTGCTCTTCTGGAATCTTTGTTCAACTCTGTACAATGATGGGTGGGGGATATCATTATCTCGTCTCAATAAACCATTACGGCTGAGGGCGACACCGCTGCGCTGAGCCTCAGCCATCCGGGGACTACCATTGGGTGTATGGGGTCGTCTGCTTTCTTCCCAGTCGAAGAATTAGCACCCATCAACGACTGGTCTCACGATATACAGCCTTCTAAACGTGTTTGTCCGAGAACTACAAAACACGTGCTTCTGCAATCACCTGGGGCTCCTCAACGCGGAGCTGTGCTTTGCCCGTAGTCAGTAAGGCGACAGGTTCTCTTTATAGCAGGTGCAGCAGACCCATTCGTGATCATTTACTGTGGAGTTGTCCAACCAATGTCTGTGCTTCCTGAAGGCGGAACTTTGGTTAAAGAGGATGGTGACATCACAGTTTGGAATTTGGAAAGAACCTTGAAGTCCGTGTTGTAATTTCCACTTTGGAGGAGACAGGACTTTGTATTTCCCACACCACATGAACGCTGCACGAGAATGCCTTACTTGCTAGGACTGGGCATACATGGCTGCCCCCTGTGTAGGTAAGTAGCTACGTCCTATCCATGGGTACAAGGATTGTAAATACAGTAGTTCCTCTTTAAGGGGATGACGTAACCTCTCCTACTGCTGACCCCTTAACACCAGAAGTGGTCTTGGGCGTCCTGATCATATGACCAATGATTGGCTGTCAGAGTGATCATGTGTTCAGGAGCAAATCCTCCTGGCTTGTCACGGTCAGGGGTCAGGCTTGGAGACCAGTAGCTATTGCAGTTGAAAAGCTCCCACAGACCAGCAGGATAAATACACGAGAAGGTCAGCCTCGCAGATGGTGCAGAGTAACTGGTGTTCACCAGAGCTCCTGATGGTGGGGGTGGGTTTTGTTGCACATTAGTACCAGGTCGCGGTCCTCCGTATTGCCCCAACAGAAGGTGAGCAAGCCGGGGTCCAGTAACAGATATAGCAGGCTAGGGTTTAAGCAGAAGCGTAGTTGAGGGACAAGCCGAAGGTTGGTAACAAGTGGTTGCAGGTTGGGTTTAAGCAGAAGCGTAGTCGAGGAACAAGCCAAAGTCGGTAACGAGCGGTAGTGGAGATATGGATAGCAGCAGGACCGACAAGAGCAAGATATTGGCTGGAGTGAGCACAACAATCTGGCAAGCAGGAAGTGCAAAGGCAGGAAGTTCATGGGAGGAGCAAAGGGTTCAATGTTCAATAGATATAAGGTTCTAGGCAAGATCATTCACGGAATTGTCCAGGGCACTCTCCAACATCATGGATGGCTCAGCAAGAAGAGACCTCACCAGACACAGCAGAGGTTGCAGGTTCAGACCGGGGTCCTGACACAGCTGTTGATTGACAAGGATGACAGTTCAGTCACAGTACTAGGTGTGCTGAGTAGGAATGAACTTGTGTTTGCTTCACACCCAGAAGTCGGCTGTCATTTCTGGGCCAATAAGCTACAGGCTGGGGGTTCCTCACCCCGCAGCTGAAGAACACAAAGGGGCAGGGTTGGTTGTGACATTGTTGACCTAATATGGCCACATAGTGAACCAAAACAAAAATAACCGATGCCGCTGGGTCCTTTTTTATGGCAAACCGCCAGGCATGCAGGCAAGGATGGAGCTTGTCTCAGTTCCAAGTGTCAACATAAGAAGAAAGAAGGTTCTTTGAGCCGCACATATTGGGAAAAACCTTTGCTTAGGTGTATGACAGCCTCAGTCTGGGCTCCAGCCAGGCCACACACCCCCAACACATTTTGCTCCGCCCCCGGAGCTTAGTAATGGGGATCGTCCCCATGTATGTGGCCAGCGGAAACAGGTTTAAAGGGAACTGAAAGTGTTTTTTGTATATGTATATGTTCATATTTATGGTCAGAAATAAAAAATGCATGCAGTTCCATATTTGATTTCCAGCCAGCAGGGGGAGCTCTTGGTACCTTTTTTACATGGTTACTGGGCTAATCTTAACTGTTTTGCTGGGAAAAAAAACCCTGCTCTGTACAGAGCAGCTGCAAAGTTGAAACTTTGATTACACAAACAACTGAATGAGTTAGAGAAATAACTCCCTGACCAGGCTCCATACAGTTTTAACTAAAGAGAGATGGTCTGAAAGGAAACAGCTGCTGCTATGCTTAGAACTATAAGCATGTCATGTTTGTACCCTCTATATATGTGTATTTAAGATTTTACAGAAATAGTAATTTTGCCAGTCCATCCATGGGGATGCTCCTCATGACTAAACTCCGGAGTCAGAGCGAAACGCGTTAAGGGGGTGTGCCCTAGGTGGAGCCCAGGCTGAGGGTGTCATACACTTAAGCTCAAGGTCTTGCAGAGATGTGCGGCTCATATGAATTTTCTTCTACCCTTGTTAATAAGGCCACATAGCCATAATCGTGCAAGGTCTTTGTCCTAACCCAGACATGAGGCCTTACATTGATAAGCCATAACATCACCACCCACCATAACTCGCTGAGACATGGATCCTAGTGGACCACTGAAGGTATGCTGTGATATCTGGCACCAACCCATCAGCAGCAGATCTTTACAGTCCTGTAAGTTGGGAGGTGGGGCCTCCATGGATCGGACTTGTTTTTCCAGTACATCCTATAGATGCTCAATTGGATTGAGTTTTGGAGAATTTGGAGGCCGAGTTAACACCTCAAACTTGTGTTCCTCAAACTATTCCTAATTTCATCAGACCAGGCCACCTTCTTCCATGGCTCCATGGTCCAGTTCTGATGCTCATGTTCCCATTGTAGGGGCTTTTGGCTGTGGACACAGGTCAGCATGAGCACCTTGACTAGGGTTGCCACCTCATCCCTTTAAACCTGAACGCATACTAATTACACAGGTTCCGAGGCTAATTTAATGCAGATAAAGCACCGGGTGAGTTTAATTACCACCTTAATCAGCCACAGAACTGTGTAATTATTATGTGTTCGGTTTTAAAGGGATGAGGTGGTAACCCTAACCCTGACCGGTCTACGGCTACACAGCCCCATACACCGCAAACTGCGATTCTCTGTGTGTTCTAAAAACGTTCTATCAGAACCAGCATTAACTTTCAGCAATTTGAGCTACAGCAGCTCTTCTATTTAATTGGACCACATAAAGGCCAGCCTTCCCTCCTCATGTGCATCCATGAGCCTTGGCTGCCCATCACCCCGTTGCTGGTTTTCCTTCCTTGGACCACTTTTGGTCGGTCCTGACCACTGCAGACCAGGAACTTCCCAGAAGAGCTGCAGTTTTGGAGAGGCTCTGACCCAGTCGTCTAGACGTCACAATTTGGCCCCCGTGTCAAAGGTCGCTCATATCCTTACACTTGCCCATTTTTTCTGCTTTCAACTTCAGGGACAACGTTCACTTGCTGCCCGATATATCCCATTAGATACAAAACAGAATTGCTGTGCTATGACAAAGAAATAAAGTCCTATAAATATTACAGCTAAAATTTCCAATTTTTTTTACAAATATGTGAAAAGTGTGGGGGGTACATTTGTATAGCGCCCCCCTGAGTCAATACTTTGTAGAACCCCCTTTCACTGCAATTACAGCTTCAAGTCTTTTTGGGATGTCTCTACCAGCTTTGCACATCTAGAGAGGGACATTTTTGCCCATTTTTCTTTGCAAAATAGCTCAAGCTCTGTCAGATTGGATGGAGAGCGTCTGTGAACAGCAATTTTCAAGTCTTGCCACAGATTCTCAATTGGATTTAGGTCTGGACTTTGACTGGGCCATTCTAACACATGAATATGCTTTGATCTAAACCATTCCATTGTAGCTCTGGTTGTAGGTTTAGGGTCGTTGTCCTGCTGGAAGGTGAACCTCCGCCCCAGTCTCAGGTCTTTTGCAGACTCTTAACAGGTTTTCTTCTAAGATTGCCCTGTATTTGGCTCCATCCATCTTCCCTTCAACTTTGAATAGCTTCCCTGTCCCTGCTGAAGAAAAGCATCCCCACAGCATAATACTGCCACCACCATGTTTCACGGTGGGAATGGTGTGTTCAAGGTGATGTGCATGTTGGTTTTCTGCCACATATATTTTGCTTTTAGGACAAAAATTTGAATTTTGGTCTCATCTGACCAGAGCACCTTCTTCCACGTGTTTTCTTTGTCCCCCACATGGCTTTTCGCAAACTGCAAACGGGACTTCTTATGGCTTTCTTTCAACAATGTCTTTCTTCTTGTCACTCTTCCATAAAGGTCAGATTTGTGGAGTGCACGACTAATAGTTGTCTCCCACCTGAGCTGTGGATCTCTGCAGCTCCTCCAGAGTTACCATGGACCTCTTGGCTGGTCTTCTGATTAATGCTCTCCTTGCCCGGCCGGTCAGTTTAGGTGGACGGCCATGTCTTGGTAGGTTTGCAGTTGTGCCATACTCTTTCTATTTTCAGATGATGGATTGAACAGTGCTCTGTGAGATGTTCAAAGCTTGGGATATTTTTTATAACCTAACCCTGCTTTAAACTTCTCCATAACTTTATCCCGGACCTGTCCGGTGTGTATTTTGGCCTTCATGATGCTGTTTGTTCGCAAACATTCTCTAACAAACCTCTGAGGGCTTCACAGAACAGCTGTATTTATACTGAGATTAAATTACACACAGGTGGACTCTATTTACTAATTAGGTGACTTCTGAAGGCAATTGGTTCCACTAGATTTTAGTTAGGGGCATCAGAGTAAAGGGGGCTGAATACAAATGCACACCACACTTTTCACATATTTATTTGTAAAAAATGTTGAAAACTATTTATCATTTTTCTTCAAATTCACAATTATGTGCCACTTTGTGTTGGTCTATCACATAAAATCCCAATAAAATACATTTACATTTTTGGCTGTAACATGACAAAATGTGGAAAAATTTCAAGGTATATGAATACTTTTTCAAGGCACTGTATAACTTAGCATGGTGTTAAAGCCCACCGCTGTGCTGCCATATATATTTTCATCCAGTAGAAACCGGTTAAAGGGATAGGAATTTTTTTTTTTATTTCTTATTTACGGTCAGGATTGAAAAAAAAAAAGTGCATGCAATTCCATATTTATGATTTCCAGCCAGCAGGGGGAGCCATTGGCACCTTTTAACACATTTACTGGGCTAATATTAACTGCTTTGCTCAGAAAAAAAAAAAGCAAGCTCTTTACAGAGCGGCTGAAAAGTTGAAGCTTAGATTACACAAACAGCTGACTGAGTCAGAGCAACGACTCCTTGACCAGGCTCCATACAGTTTCAATTAGAGAGAGATGTTCTGAAAGGAAACAGCTGCTGCCGTGCCTAGTCAACGTCTGCACCCTCTATTTAGTGTGTGTTTAAGATTTTACATAAATAGTAATAATTTTAATTTTTGGAATAAAATAAAACAGATCCCAAACCATTGTCGATTCCCTTCAGAGACACCTCTCAAATGAGAAATGGGGGGGGGGGGGGGGGTGTTTACTGACCTTCTGAAAATGTTACTCACCTGGCTGTCTGATTCCCCTGCTTCCATAATTTGTGGTCTACAGTAAGGCCTCACTTACACTAGTGGCAAGTACGGACACGCCTCTGAAAAAGAGATCTGTGATTGGATTGCTTTTTAGAGGCATTTGGCAGACAGTGAGGAGGCCACCCGTTTCCACCCCCTAAATCCCGCACTACCATGCCCCAAGTTGCCTGTATTGCATGTGGTTGGAGAGCGGCCACATCCACTGGAATAGGTCGCCTTCGGTGGGCTGTGGTGGCTGCAGAAAGTGACGGAATTTCATTCCTGCTGCGCCATGTGAACACCCATAGCTGTGTTGTCTTTGCAGCTTAAGAGGAATCAGATAAGGGGGGGAGTAATAACTGGAACATTTCTTAGTAAAACAGCACATACTACACATATTACTCATTTTAGGCACACAGATAACCCTTTGATCGCCCCTGATGTTAACCCCGATTCTCAGCCAGTGGCATTAGTACAGTGACAGAAGAAGGGGGGCGGGAGGCTAACCTAGGTCATTGTAGCAGTGCCGCATCCTAATATACAAGATTAGGGATGAGCTTCGAGTTCGAGTTGAACAGCGAACAATTTGGGGTGTTCGCAGCAAATTCGATTGCCGCGGAACACCCTTTAAAAGTCTATGGGAGAAATCAAAAGTGCTAATTTTAAAGGCTTATATGCAAGTTATTGTCATAAAAAGTGTTTGGGGACCTGGGTCCTGCCCCAGGGGACATGTATCAATGCAAAAAAAAGTTTTAAAAACGGCTGTTTTTTCGGGAGCAGTGATTTTAATAATGCTTAAAGTCAAACAATAAAAGTGTAATATTCCTTTAAATTTCATACCTGGGGGGTGTCTATAGTATGCCTGTAAAGGGGCGCATGTTTCCCGTGTTTAGAACAGTCTGACAGCAAAATGACATTTCGAAGGAAAAAAAGACATTTAAAACTACTCGCGGCTATTGCATTGCCGGTCCGACAATACACATAGAAGTTCATTGATAAAAACGGCATGGGAATTCCCCACAGGGGAACCCCGAACCAAAATTTTAAAAAAAATGACGTGGGGGTCCCCCTAAATTCCATACCAGGCCCTTCAGGTCTGGTATGGATATTAAGGGGAACCCCGGCCAAAATTTAAAAAAATGACGTGGGGGGTCCCCCTAAATTCCATACCAGACCCTTCAGGTCTGGTATGGATATTAAGGGGAACCCCGCGCCAAAATAAAAAAAAAACGGCTGGGAGTCCCCCCAAAAATCCATACCAGACCCTTATCCGAGCACGCAACCTGGCAGGCCGCAGGAAAAGAGGGGGGGGCGAGAGAGCGCCCCCCCCCTCCTGAACCGTACCAGGCCACATGCCCTCAACATTGGGAGGGTGCTTTGGGGTAGCACCCCAAAACACCTTGTCCCCATGTTGATGAGGACAAGGGCCTCATCCCCACAACCCTGGCCCGGTGGTTGTGGGGGTCTGCGGGCGGGGGGCTTATCGGAATCTGGAAGCCCCCTTTAACAAGGGGACCCCCAGATCCCGCCCCCCCCCCTGTGTGAAATGGTAAGGGGGTACTTACCCCTACCATTTCACTAAAAAACTGTCAAAAATGTTAAAAATGACAAGAGACAGTTTTTGACAATTCCTTTATTTAAATGCTTCTTCTTTCTTCTATCTTCCTTCATCTTCTTCTTCTTCTCGTTCTTCTGGTTCTTCCTCCGGTGTTCTTGTCCAGCATCTCCTCCACACCCATAGCATGGGGGGAAGCTCACGCTCTTCTCTTCATCTTCTTCTCTTCTTCATCTTCCTCTCCGGGCCGCTCCGCATCCATGCTGGCATGGTGGGAGGCTCCCGCTGTGTGACGCGTCTGCTCTTCTGACGGTTCTTAAATAACGGGGGGGCGGGGCTACCCCAAAGCACCCTCCCAATGTGGCCTGGTACGGTTCAGGAGGGGGGGGGCGCTCTCTCGTCCCCCCCTCTTTTCCTGTGGCCTGCCAGGTTGCGTGCTCGGATAAGGGTCTGGTATGGATTCTTGGGGGGACCCCACGCCGTTTGTTTTTTTTTTAATTTTGGCGCGGGGTTCCCTTTAAAATCCACACCAGACCTGAAGGGCCTGGTATGGAATTTAGGGGGACCCCCCACGTCATTTTTTTTTTAAATTTTGGTTCGGGGTTCCCCTGTGGGGAATTCCCATGCCGTTTTTATCAACGAACTTTTATGTGTATTGTCGGACCGGCAATGCATTAATAGCCGCGAGTAGTTTTAAATGACTTTTTTTCCTTTGAAATGTCATTTTGCTGTCAGACTGTTCTAAACACAGGAAACATGCGCCCCTTTACAGGCATACTATAGACACCCCCCAGGTATGAAATTTAAAGGGATATTACACTTTTATTGTTTCACTTTAAGCATTATTAAAATCACTGCTCCTGAAAAAACGGCCGTTTTATAAACTTTTTTTTGCATTGATCCATGTCCCCTGGGGCAGGACCCGGGTCCCCAAACACTTTTTATGACAATAACTTGCATATAAGCCTTTAAAATTAGCACTTTTGATTATTCATGTTCGTGTCCCATAGACTTTAATGGTGTTCGCACAAACTTTTTTCCTGTACGCATGTTCTGGTGCGAACCGAACAGGGGGGTGTTCGGCTCATCCCTATACAAGATATAGATAAAGAATAAGGGTTCCCCTAGGCGGACTTTATAGGCACTGATATTTAAGCTTGATTGGAAATATATCAAAATGTGCAACATTATAATAGTATACAACTTTTATTAGGAGATAATATTAAAAACAATACAACGAAACATAGAAGAATCTAGGTAGTTCATTTATGTCATCATACAAAAATCAGTATATAAAAACTAATGAAACAATGAAACAAAGGGGGAACTCTTCTCACACCCAACACGTTTCGGGGTAAAGTATATTCCTTCTTCAGGGGTGTGGAGAGAAAGAGAAGAGAGTGATTTATCTAAAGTACAAAAACATAAGGTTAATGGATTTGTCATATTGTCTAAGGACATAGTGCTGTATATTAAAGTGGTCTACTTATAGCACTTATATAATATGAGATGGTTGTTCACACTGTTTCGTTGTTTCACATTAAAAGCCTAGAACCAATGTAGCACATGATATTGATACTGGTAGATTTGTAGTTAGTACAGTCACAGTGCATATTTTTAGCATTAATTATATCAGTGTCAGTCCCCCCCCCCCGCGTCAGTTAGTGTCAGATTGCCCACCACACTATCACAGTCCCACTATAAGTTACTGATCACCGCCATTACTAGTATTAACCACTTCAGTCCTGGAAGATTTTACCCCCTTCCTGACCAGAGTGTTTTTTGCGATTCGGTACTGCGTCGCTTTAACTGACAATTGCGCGGTCGTGCGACGTGTCTCCCAAACAAAGTTTGACGTCCTTTTTTCCCCACAAATAGAGCTTTCTTTTGGTGGTATTTGATCATCTCAGCAATTTTTATTCTTTTCGCTATAAACAAAATAAGAGCGACAATTTTGAAAAAAATGCATTCTTTTTTACATTTTGCTATAATAAATATCCCCCAAAAATATAAAAAAAAAAATGTTTTTCCTCAGTTTAGGCCGATCGTATTCTTCTACATATTTTTGGTAAAAAAAAAAATCGCAATAAGCGTTTATTGATTGGTTATAGCGTTTACAAAATGGGAGATAGTTTTATGGCATTTTTATTATTATTTTTTTTTTTTTTTTTTTACTAGTAATGGCGGCGATCAGCGATTTTTATTGTGACTGCGACATTATGGCGGACATGTCGGACATTTTTGACACATTTTTGGGACTATTGTCATTTATGCAGCAATCAGTGCGATTAAAAATGCATTGATTCCTGTATAAATGACACTGGCAGTGAAGGGGTTAACCACTAGGGGGTGGGGAGGGGTTAAATCAGTACTAGGGAGTGATAACTAACTGTAGGGGGGATGGGCAAACGGTGTCATTACTCTGATCACAGCTCCCGATGACAGGGAGCAGAGATCCAGTGACACTGTCACTAGGCAGAACGGGGAAATGCTGTTTACATCAGCATCTCCCCGTTCGTCCTCTCCATGAGGCGATCGCCGGTATCCCTGCTGCGATCGAGTCTGCGGGACCCGCGACCCGACTCACGGAGCTCCCGGCCGGCGCGCTCGCAATGGCCGGGGAATTCAAATGGACGTACCTGCAAGTCCATTTGCCCAGCCGTGCCATCCTGCCAACGTACATCGGCGTGCGCCGGTCGGGAAGGGGTTAAAAAAAAAATTCCAATATATATCCCATAGTTCATAGACGCTATAACTTTCATGTAAACCAATCAATATACGCTTGTTGGAATTTGTTTTTACCAAAAATATGTAGCAGAATACATTTTGGTCTAAATGTATGAAGAAATTAGTTTTTTTTGTTTTTCTAATTTTTTTTTTTGATATGTTTTATATCAGAAAGTAGAAAATATTGTGTTTTTTTTTTTTTTTTTTGTTTTTGTTTTTTTCTTTTAATTTACATTTTTTTTCCCCATGTATATAATAATAAAAACACAGTGTTGATCAGATACCACCAAAAGAAAGCTCTATTTGTGGGGGAAAATTATATACATTTAATTTGTGTACAGCGTTGCATGACCGCGCAATTGTCAGTTAAAGTAAGGCAGTATCGCAAAAAAATGGCCTGGCCATGAAGGGGGGCAAAGGTGAAGGGTTGGGCTTGGACCCTCAGTTAGAGTAAAGGTGACGGTCAAGTGGTTAAAAACATCTAAAGGTAAAGGCAGCATACATAGTGGCCTAAATGTATTTTTTTTTTACGTTTTTATTGGATATGTTTTATATCAGAAAGTAGAAAATATTGTGTTTTTTTTTATGGTCCTTTTTTCCTTACTGTGAAAGGAAAGACGTGTTTGATCCCCTGTTGATTTTGTAGGTTTGCCCACTGACAAAAACATGATCAGTCTATAATTTTAATGGTCGGTTTATTTTACCAGTGAGAGACAAAATAACAACAAAAATATCCAGAAAAACACATTTCAAAAAAGTTATAAATTTATTTACATTTTAATGAGTGAAATAAGTATTTGACCCGTTCGCAAAACATGACTTAGTACTTGGTGGCAAAACCCTTGTTGGCATTAACAGAGGACAGACGTTTCTTGTAGTTGGCCACCAGGTTTCCACACATCTCAGGAGGGATTTTGTCCCACTCCTCTTTGCAGATCCTCTCCAAGTCATTAAGGTTTTGAGGCTGACGTTTGGTAACTCGAACCTTCAGCTCCCTCCACATATTTTCTATGGGATTAAGGTCTGGAGACTTTCTTTGTTGCCTTGGCCATGTGTTTTGGGTCATTGTCATACTGGAATACCCATCCACAACCCATTTTCAATGCCCTGGCATTGAAAATGGAGGTTCTCGCCCAAGATTTTATGGTGCATCGTCCTTTTGATGCGGTGAAATTGTCCTGTCCCCTTAGCAGAAAAACACCCTCAAAGCATAATGTTTCCATCTCCATGTTTGATGGTAGGGATGGTGTTCTTGGGGTCATAGGCAGCATTCCTCCTCCAAACACGGCGAGTTGAGTTGATGCCAAAGAGCTTGATCTTGGTCGCATCTGACCACAGCACTTTCACTCAGTTCTTCTCTAAATCATTCAGATGTTCATTAGCAAACTTCAGACGGGCCTGTACATGTGCTTTCTTGAGCAGGGGGACCTTGCGGGCGCTGCAGGATTTCAGTCCCTCACGGCGTAGTGTATTACCAATTATTTTGTTGGTGACTATGGTCCCAGCTGCCTTGAAATCATTGACAAGATTCTCCTGTGTAGTTCTGGGCTGATTCCTCACCGTTCTTATGATCATTGAAACTCCACGAGGTGAGATCTTGCATGGAGCTCCAGACCGAGGGAGATTGACCGTTATTTTGTGTTCCTTCCATTTGAGAAAAATCTCACCAACTGTTGTCACCCTCTCTCCAAGCTGTTGGCGATGGTCTTGTTGCTCATTCCAGCCTTGTGTAGGTCTACAATCTTTTCCCTGACATCCTTGGACAGCTCTTTGGTCTTGGCCATGGTGGAGAGATTTGAATCTGATTGCTTTTATGGACAGGTGTCTTATATAGGTAACAAGCTGAGATTCGGAGCCCTCGCTTTAAGTGAGGGCTCTGAATCTCATCTCATTATCTGTATAGAAGACACCTGGGAGCCAGAAATCTTGCTAATTGAGAGGCGATCAAATCCTTATTTCACTCATTAAAATGCAAATCAATTTATAATTTTTTTTTAAATGTGTTTTTCTGGATATTTTTGTTGTTCTGTCTCTCACTGTTAAAATAAACCTACCTGAAGTGGTTAAAATTCGAGCCTGCTCTACTTTTTGCATTAGGCAGTCCATTGAAATGAATAAGCTTCTCAAAACACACTGGAATGCTTAAAAAAAATTCTGAGCGTGCTTGGACACAACTTGGTGTGAACAAGCCCTCAATTGTCACGGGCTTGTTCTGATTCGGAGGTATGGATGGAGGACACAGCCAAGTCAATTGAGAATTTCTCAGTGGGAGGCGAGCAACGGCCTCTCCCATGTTCAGGTGTACTTCGAACTTTATACCTGCTTAAAGCAGAAATGTTGAGGTGTGGGTGGCTGTAGGGTGTGGAAACTTGTTTGTCTACATCGCGGGGAAAGGTGCGTCGGTGATACGAGAGTCCGCTGATCCCAGTGTTGTTTGACTCAACTTTGTGCTTTGCGGGTCATTGGTTTACAGGTCTAACGAATATACCAGGATCTCAGATCAGACTAGAGCCAGAGGATGTGCACAGATCAATCCTGGTTACCCATAGACAGGTAGATGTTTAGGGATCTGTAAATAGATCAGACTAAGGTCTCATGTACACCGCTGCTGGTAAACGGACGTTCAGAGGCAGTTGGATGCTTTTTTCGGCCGCCCCTGAACTCATCCAATGTTATCTTATGTGTACATGTGGTTTGTTTAATGTCGTTTTTAGGCGTTTAGAGGCTTTTCTTTGAAGGCAAAAAAATTAGTTCAGACTGCGAAGTTTCAGACGCTAAACGCGGTACCGGCGTTTAGCCGCGTTTTTGCTTAGAAACGTTTTTAAAGGTGCCCTATTTTTTTTTTTTACATTACAAAACTTAAAAATGATAGCAAATGATGAAAAACCACTAAAAAAAATATTTTAAAATCTTGTAATTGCTTGCTATGCGTCAGATCATTTATATACCTCTAATGAGCCCATGATCCAATCCAATACACCACTAGCATTGCTGTTAGCCAAAGTATAATTGGAATTTGATCTGTATGTTGTTAGTTTTCAACCAAGATGACCCAACCCTTGAGCTTCATCCCCAACTTGATCAAACATAGTTGCATGAAATTTAATATCTGGCTTTTTTAATTGCATTATTCCCTCATGTTAAATTCTAGGTAGCTTCGACAATGATTAGGGTTAGGGTTTCCCCTTTAACAACACGCTACAAGAACACATTTAGGGTTATGGTAAGGGTTGTGGTTTCCCGGTTAGGGTTTCCAGTTAGGGTTTCCCATTAGGGTTAGGGGATTTCCCCTTGAAGAACAAGAACAAGTTTAGGGTTATGGTTTCTTGTTAGGGTTTCCAGTTGGGGTTAGGGTTTCCCATTAGGGTTAGGAGGTTATGGTTAGAGTTTTCCCCTTGAAGAACAAGGTTAGGGTTTCCAGTTAGGGTTAGGCTTAGGGTTTCCCATTAGGGTTAGGGGTTAATGGTTAGGGTTAGGGTTTTCCCCTTAAAGAACAAGTTAGGGTTAGGGTTTCCTATTAGCATTAGGGGGTTATGGATAGAGTTTTCCCCTTGAAGAACAAGTTTAGGGTTAGGGTTTAAGGTTAGGGCTTCCAGTTAGGGTTAGGATTAGGGTTTCCCATTAGGGTTAGGGGGTTATGGTTAGAGTTTTCCCCTTGAAGAACAAGTTAGGGTTTCCTATTAGGGTTAGGGGGTTATGGTTAGGGTTTTCCCCTTGAAGAACAAGTTTAGGGTTAGGGTTTCCAGTTAGGGTTAGAGTTTCTGGTCCTCGCACGTAATTTCCGACGTCTTTCCAGCCTCATCAACAGCAACGTCAGGAGCGTTTCCTCACATATGCTCGTTATGGGATCCATGGTAAAAGCACCGAAATTGAGGTAGATACAAGTACACTGCTGCTCTCTCAGCTGCTGATACTCACTTTGGTCTCACAGAATGGCTGAAATAGTTAAATAATACTGTTTTTTGGGCTTTGGGAGGGTCCTATGATGTTATCCTAAATAAACGCTCCTAGACGCAAACTTGGCTAAACGCAGCATGCAAACGCGGCTAAACTGGCGTTTTTAAACGTCGGTTTCAAGCTGTCAAAAAAGGTCGTTCAGAGGAGGTTACCTCAGCGTCCTGTATACATTAAGCCTAAAGACTCGGTCTGTGCACACAATTGCTGTTTACCCAGAGATAGGTAGATATTTAGGAATCTGGAATTTTTAATGGGATCTCAGATTGGACTAGAGCCCTGGACTGTGTACACGATCGCTCTGTTTACCCATAGACAGATAAACACACTATATTACCAAAAGTATTAGGACGCCTGCCTTTACACACACGTGAACTTTAATGGCATCCCAGTCTTAGTCTGTAGGGTTCAATATTGAGTCGGCCCACCCTTTGCAGCTATAACAGCGTCAACTCTTCTGGAAAGGCTGTCCACAAGGTTTAGGAGTGTGTCTATGACAGTGTTTGCCCATTCTTCCAGAAGCGCATTTGTGAGGTCAGGCACTGATGTTGGATGAGAAGGCCTGGCTCACAGTCTCCGCACGAATTCATCCCAAAGATGTTCTATCGGGTTGAGGCAAGGACTCAAGTTCTTCCACCCCAAACTTGCTCACCCATGTCTTTATGGACCTTGCTTTGTGCACTGGTGCACAGTCATGTTGGAACATTGCTGATGGTCTTGTAACCCATTCCAGCCTTGTGCAGGTCTACAATCTTGTCCCGGACGTCCTTTGACATCTCTTTGGTCTTGCCCATGATGGTGAGGTTTGAATGAGATTCTGTGGACAGGTGTCTTTTATACACATAACGAGTTATGGTTAGGAGCACCTTCTTAAATTGACAGGACTAATCTGTGTACCACATGAGCACCTACTGTAGCCAGTCAGTGGGAGTCAGAACTATTGTTGGTTGGTAGGAGATCAAATATTTATTTTACTCACTGAACTGCAACTCCATTTATAGCATTTGTTTTATGTGTTTTTTTATGGATTTTTGGTTGATATTCTGTCTCTCATCTAAAATGCACCTATGATAAAAATGATAGACTCTTCATTTCTTTGTAAGTGGGCAAACTTACACAATCTGCAGGAGATCAAATCATTATTTTCCCCACTGCATATCGGGGGCTGAGATCAGACTAGAGACCGAGCCTGTGCACACAATCGCTATGTCTACCCCTAGACAGGCAGAGGGTTAAACTGGCCATACACTAGTAGAATTGTGTTTAAAAATGTGTTGTTTTAGGAACATTCATTCGTTTTTTTTTTTATAATCAATGGTGGAGGTCAAATCGATGTTCTAATAGCGTATGCCCTAAAGGTACTACACAGGAATGTGCAAAAAATAGTGCGCTGCTCGTACGCCCTAACTAGTCCTAAAAATGTTCCCTCCCTCCTCCTCCTCCTACCTATCCTGCTTAAAAAAAAAAAAATCAGAATACTTGTCTTTTCCCATCCAGTCAGATGATCTCACAGTTCTGACTCCCCTGTGTCACAGAGCACTCAACAATGGCTACGAATTGTAGAAACGACTGGGAATTCCGGGAGCCATATTGTCACCCATAGGCTCCCATGGCCCAGCTGCTCCCTCCTCTCCCCTGCAGACACCACTTGCTGAGACAGGGATGCCAGAGGTGTAGGATCACATGACTGGATCGATCTTTAAAGAAAAGGGTAAGTATACTGTTTGTTTGTTTGTTTGTTTTTTGGTTTTTTTCACAGGGTAGGCAGGATAAGTAGGAGGTGGGGGGGGGGGTGGATTTTTAAGAATAGATAGTGTCCACTTTAAAAGCTCGAAATGTTGACGTCCTTTCAAAGGTGATGAAACATGTACCCGCTCTCTATGCATAGCGCACTCCTGAACCCCGCAATCTGTACTTGCCACACACCGCACTCCTGAACCCCGCAATCTGTACTTGCCACACACCTGAACCCCACACTCTGTACTTGGTGAACGCCTGAACCCCACACTCTGTACTTCTCGCACGTCTGAGCACTCTACTCTGTACTTATCACACGCCTGAACCCCTCACTCTGTACGTAGTGCACGCCTGAACCCCACTCTCTGTACTTCTCGCACGTCTGAGCACTCTACTCTGTACTTATCACACGCCTGAACCCCTCACTCTGTACGTAGTGCACGCCTGAACCCCGCTCTCTGTATTTAGCACATGCCTGAACCCCGCACTCTGTACTTAGTGTACACCTAAACACGGCACTGTGTACGTAGCGCACGCCTGAGCCCCACACTCTGTACTTGGCGCACGCCTGAACCCTGCACTCTGTACCTAGCACATGCCTGAACCCTGCACTCTGTACCCAGCACACACCTGAACCCTGCACTCTGTACCTAGCACACGCCTGGATCCAGCACTCTGTACTTAGCGCACGCCTGGATCCAGGACTCTTTACGTAGCGCACCCCTGAACTCGCCGCACGCCTGAACCCCTCACTCTCTACTTATCGCACGTCTGAATCTTCTACTCTGTACTTATCACACGCCTGAACCCCTCACTCTGTACTTAGTGCACGTCTGAACCCTCTACTCTGTACTTATTACACGCCTAAACCCCGCACTCTATACTTAGCGCACACCTGAACCCCGCACTCTGTTCTCAGCGCATGCCTAAACCCTGCACTCTGTACTTAGCACACGCCTGAACTCTGTACTTGGTGTAAACCCAAACCCTGCACTCTGTACCTGGCGCACGCCTGAACCCTGTACTTTAGCACACGCCTGAATCCTGCACTCTGTACTTAGTGTACACCTGAACACCGCACTCGGTATGTAGCAAGCGCCTGAACCCAGTACTCTATACTTAGTGCACGCCTGAACCCTGCACTCTGTACTCAGCACACGCCTGAACCCTGCACTCTGTGCTTAGCGCACACCTGAACACCGCACTCTGTACTTAGTGCACGCCTGAACCCTGCACTCTGTACTTGCCTCACGCCTGAACCCCACACTCCCTACTTATCGCACGTCTGAACCCTCTATTCTGTACTTATCACACGCCTGAACCCCACACTCTCTACTTATCGTACGTCTGAATCCTCTACTCTGTACATATCACACTCCTGAACCCCACATTCTCTACTTATCGCACGTCTGAACCCTCTACTCTGTACTTCTTACACGCCTAAACCCCGCACTCTGTACTTAGCGCACACCTGAACCCCACACTCTGTTCTTAGCGCATGCCTAAACCCCGCACTCTGTACTTAGCGCACGCCTGAACTCTGTACTTAGCGCACGCCTGAACTCTGTACTTAGCGCACGCCTGAACTCTGTACTTGGTGTACACCTGAACCCTGCACTCTGTACCTAGCGCACGCCTGAACCCTGTACTTAGCACACGCCTGAATCCTGCACTCTGTACTTAGTGTACACCTGAACACCGCACTCGGTATGTAGCAAACGCCTGAACCCAGTACTCTATACTTAGCGCACGCCTGAACCCTGCACTCTGTACTCAGCACACGCCTGAACCCTGCACTCTGTGCTTAGCACACGCCTGAACCCTGCACTCTGTGCTTAGCATACACCTGAACATCGCACTCTGTACTTATTGCACGCCTGAACCCTGCACTCTGTACTTGCCGCACGCCTGAACCCCACACTCTCTACTTATCGCACATCTGAACCCTCTACTCTGTACTTCTTACACGCCTAAACCCCGCACTCTGTACTTAGCGCACGCCTGAACTCTGTACTTGGTGTACACCTGAACCCAGCACTCTCTACCTAGCGCATGCCTGAACCCTGTACTTAGCACACGCCTGAATCCTGCTCTCTGTACTTAGTGTACACCTGAACACCGCACTCAGTATGTAGCGCACGCCTGAACCCAGTACTCTATACTTAGCACATGCCTGAACCCTGAACTCTGTGCTTAGCGCACGCCTGAACCCCTCACTGTACTTAGCACATACAAAAAAAGGGTCACTGCCCCCACCTATAACTGGTCTTCACAGCAAGGAGCACTTGAAGGGCAAACACATGTAAAATAAAACCAAAGAATTTCCAAGCTCAACTTACCAACCAGCCTGCGACCAACCGAATTAACCTGCCTAACCGTTTGCGTTAAAAACAGGGGTTTAGTTGCACACATTTGCAAATACATGCATAAGCTGCAGGCCATGGCAAGGCACCCTGTATCCTGCAGACCCTAACTCTAACTTTGAAGAGTCTCCACAGTGGGAGCACATGTATTCTAATGGATAGATGAAGGGCAGATGACTGGAGGGAGCCCAACCTTCCTTAAAGGCGCAGGAGCACACTGAACATCCAGCACATTGCACAATAGCAGCAAAGGTGTCAGTGCGTTGCCTGACCAATATGTCAACAATACAAAAAAAGGTCACTGCCCCAACTATAACTGGTCTTCACAGCAAGGAGCACTGGAAAGGCAAACACAACATCTATCCATCTCCATCTATCCATTAGAATACATGTGCTCCCACTGTGGAGACTCTTCAAAGTTAGAGTTAGGGTCTGCAGGATACAGGGTGCCTTGCCGTGGCCTGCAGCTTATGCATGTATTTGCAAATGTGTGCAACTAAACCCCTGTTTTTAACGCAAACTGTTAGGCAGGTTAATTCGGTTGGTCGCAGGCTGGTTGCTAAGTTGAGCTTGGAAATTCTTTGGTTTTATTTTACCTGTACTTAGCACATGCCTAAATCCCTCACTCTGTATGTAGCATACTCCTGAACCCCGCACTCTACTTTACCGCAAGCCTGGATCCAGCAATCTTTACATAGCATACTCCTGAAACCCTCACTCTGTATGTAGCGCACGCCTGATAATTATTGCCCCTTTAAGACCCTCCCACAGTTATTTCCATTTGGTCACACTCCCCATTTGAAAATGCATGCTCACCCTCGGGGGGGGGGGGGGGGGGGGCCATTTGTGGGGAAAAGAGGAGTCATTTTTGGTTGTAAAGTGGCCAGTGAAATATGCCCTCCTGAACCCTGCACTCTGTACGTAGCGCACTCCTGAACCCCGCACTCTGTACTTCCTGCACCCTGCCCTCATGAACCTCCCACTCTGTACTTAGTGCACTCCTGAACCCTGCAATCTGGTGCACTCCTGAACCCTGTATCTGTATGTAGTTCATTCCTGAACCCCAAACTGTTTTCGGCGCACTCCTGAATCCTGCACTCTGTACTTAGCGCACTCCTGAACCCTGCGCTCTGTGCGTAGTGCACTCCTGAGCCCTGCGCTCTGTGCGTAGTGCACTCCTGAGCCCTGCGCTCTGTGCGTAGTGCACTCCTGAGCCCTGCGCTCTGTGCGTAGTGCACTCCTGAGCCCTGCGCTCTGTGCGTAGTGCACTCCTGAACCCTGCGCTCTGTGCGTAGTGCACTCCTGAACCCTGCGCTCTGTGCGTAGTGCACTCCTGAACCCTGCGCTCTACAGCACACTCCTGAACACCATGCTCTGTATGTTATGCACTCCTAAACCCTGCACTCTGTACATAGTGCATGCATGGACCACGCATTCTGTATGTAGCACACTCCTGAACACCTCACTCCATATGTAGCACACTCCTGATAATAACTAAATTATACCAGAATTGAGTCACTAATAAAGGAAAATTAAGTCCTGAGTATTAATTGGCTCCAGTTTCCAAGATACAGCTTCAGGTCAAAATTGCAATAAAAATAATAATAAATTACGAGGGGGATGTGCGATTATGCTCCATAACTTTTCTGCAAATCTTTAGAAATGTATCTTTTTGTTGATACCATTAATATAACTTTCCAGTCATTTATTGCTTTTTGGTGTAATATTTTCATGCTCCCTCCACACCATTGGGACTGCGAAAGGCATGGACTTGTTCTTGTTTAGTCAATGACGCAATTAAGTTGCACATGTAATGCAACAATAACGAGGGGCCCAACTCTTCTCCTGGTCCCTGATTGCACCCAAAATATAGGTGGTATGCCTTTTTTACCACTGCCACTTTGCATCATCATACACTTTTGAGATGCAAATGTATCCTCGCCACAAATGTAGCAGAAGTTATCTGCGTTGTGTACACAGTTTCGGGTAGTGGCGGCCCGTCCATTAGGGGCACCCAGACGCTGCCCTCTCTTTCCACGCCACCCTCTATATGAATAAATAGAGCTCATGCTATGAAGACCATGAGCCCACCCAGGTGTTACAACAACGAATTAATACTCGCTATTGAAACACTGATCCTCAATCAGGTGAATCAGAAGGAGATCTGAGACCCGTTTTCCGATTGGCCAAAAAGAGAAGAGACCCAATTGGCCACCGAGGAGGAGGGAGGAAACGGAAGCCGCCGCAACGCCCGTGGAGAGCAGGGGAAGGGAAAGCCGCCGAGCAAGGGAAGCCACCGGTAAAGCCCGGGAGAAGCGCTGTCCACCATAGATGGGGTAAGTGCTCCAGACCCAACCGACCGATTGGAGGTCAGGGGGGGGGGTGATACTGTTTGCCACCCCCCAAAAAAAATTACCACTGGTTTCAGAACATCTTGGCTCCTGCAGGAGAATTCTATGCAACTGTTCCTTGGAAATGTTAGGCAATGACACTTTCATAAGCCACCAGATGTAACTGTATGATGCTTAGATCCGACCGAGACAAATGTACCTTTCAACAAAAGAACAATGAAGTTTCCTGAGAATTGCGCTTGACCACACTAATGTTGAAACTGCTGCAGCAGTGTATTCCTTTAATACTAGGATCTCGTGAATATTATAAAGTATCCATGGTGTGCTGTCTTTAATAGCACACAGTAATCAAACCACAAATATTTACAGCATTTAATGATAAAAATTTCAAATAAATATCTCACTGTGATTCAAAAACCTTTGATCCACTACCCTTTAGTGTTCAAAGTCGAGGGACATACGGAAATAAGTAACATGTGAATATAAGTTAAAGTGCAAACCACATTTAAGATGAACAATGCAAAATTCACATACACTATATTACCAAAAGTATTTCGTAATAGTATAACCAAAAGTATTGGGACGCCTGCCTTTACACGCAGATGAACTTTAATGGCATCCCCAGTCCGTAGGGTTCAATATTGAGTTGGCCCACCCTTTGCCGCTAATAACAGCTTCACCTCTTCCGGGAAGGCTGTCCGCAAGGTTTAGGAGTGTGTCTATGGGAATGTTTGACCATTCTTCCAGAAGAGCATTTGTGAGGTCAGGCACTGATGTTGGATAAGAAGGCCTGGCTCGTCGTCTGTGCTCAAATTCATCCCAAAGGTGTTCTATGGAGTTCAGGACTCTATGCAGGCCAGTCAAGTTCCTCCACCCCAAACTCGCTCATCCATGTCTTTATGGACCTTGCTTTGTGCACTGGTGCGCAGTCATGTTGGAACAGGAAGGGGCCATCCCCAAACTGTTCCCACAAAGTTGGGAGCGTGTTGGAACATTGCTGATGGTCTTGTAGCCCATTCCAGCCTTGTGCAGGTCTACAATCTTGGAGGGAAGAGATACAATATAGAAATAAGTACAGCGCTGCACCAAATAATATTAGAAAACAAAAAATGTGTAGTATACAATTAGCAGCTGACACACCTCTAGACACAGGTAAACCAAAAAAATCTCAAAATATAGTGTAGCGCTATGTGTATATGTAAACAGTGGATACGTATTTCCTATTGCAGGAAAAAACAATAATAAAATATTAGGTGATACAAATTGACATTAGGAAATAACTAAAGTGAATAAATGATGTGAATCAATGTTAAACAATAAATACAAAAAAACATATATGTGGCAAAACAAATATAGTCCATAAAAAATTATATTGGTGATGAGCAGTGGAATGAAAAACCACCACCAAAAAAATCCATAAAAGTAAAGTGCTTAAATAACCCCTTATGATTACCGCGATTGACTTTATATGAGCTGTTTTTGATCTCCTACCATGTGAGTGTTCTCTTTTATTTTTTTATTAAATTTGTGTTTTTAAACGTTATCATGCCATGTGAGTTTTTTTTCGCATGATATTTGAAACATCCATTGGGCCTGTTGGATCACCTTGGGGACGTTGTAAGCTGTGTTGGAACCCCCCCCCTTTTTCTGGAAGCTGAGGATAATTTGACGATTCATCTCGCCAGACCTGGTGGTCATTAAGCTTCCTTAGACTTGTAAGACGTATGTCTTTTCAAGTCATCTAATTCTGGTAAGCCTCTTTCTGACGCTCTGGTGATGGTCCTGCCACTTATTCAGATCTTCCACCCATCTGTGATTTTTCACTTATTTATCTGACAGAAGTGAATTATTTTATTTATGAGGAAAACTTGGGACTTTTTATTATTTAAGCACTTTACTTTTATGGATTTTTCTGGTGGTGGTTTTTCATTCCACTGCTCATCACCAATATAATTTTTTATGGACTATATTTGTTTTGCCACATATATGTTTTTTTGTATTTATTGTTTAACATTGATTCACATCATTTATTCACTTTAGTTATTTCCTAATGTCAATTTGTATCACCTAATATTTTATTATTGTTTTTTCTTGCAATAGGAAATACGTATCCACTGTTTACATATACACATAGCGCTACACTATATTTTGAGATTTTTTAGGTCTACAATCTTGTCCTGGACATCCTTTGACATCTCTTTGGGCTTGCCCATGATGGTGAGGTTTGAATGAGATTCTGTGGACAGGTGTCTTTTATACACATAATGAGTTATCGTTAGGAGCACCTTCTTAAATTGACAGGACTAATCTGTGTACTGTTGAATGAACTGTTCTCACAAAGTTGGGAGCATGAAATTGTCCAAAATGTCTTGGGTTGTTGACGCCTTAATGCCCCGTACACGCGGTCGGATTTTCTTACGGAAAATCTTCGATGGGAGCTTGTTGTCGGAAATTCCGACCGTGTGTGGGCTCCATGGGACATTTTCCATCGGAATTTTCGTCACACAAAATTTGAGATCTGGATCTCAAATTTTCCCACAACAAAATCCGTTGTCGTAAATTCCGATCGTGTGTACACAATTCTGACGCACAAAGTTCCAGGCATGCTCGGAATGAAGCAGAAGAGCCGAACTGGCTATGGAACGTCATTTTTCTCGGCTCGTCGTACGTGTGGTACGTCACTGCGTTCTTGACGTTCGGAATTCCAACAAGATTTGTGTGACCGTGTGTACCGTATGCAAGACAAGTTTGAGCCAACATCCGTTGAAAAAAATCCATGGATTTTGTTGTCGGAAAATCCTATCGTGTGTACAGGGCATAGGGGTTCCCTTCACTGGAACTAAGGGGCCAAGTCCAACCCCTGAAAAACAAACCCCACACCACAATCCCCCCTCCACCAAATTATTAAATATATATATATATAAAGACGTGGATGAATGATAGTCACCTACACACTAACCAGAGTACTCTGTTTTTATTTACCTTCCTTTTTAATTTTTTTTCTCCTCCCTCAATTGTGTTTTATACCTTTGTATTGAAAATATTAAAACTCAGTAAAAATTGTCAATTATAAAAAAAAAAGACATGGATGAGCGAGTTTGGGGTGGAGGAACTTGACTGTCCTGACCTCAACCCAATAGAACACCTTTGGGATGAATTAGAGCGGAGACTACGAGGCAGGCCTTCTTGTCCAACATCGGTGCCTGACCTCACAAAAGCTCTTCTGGAAGAACGGTCAAACCTTCCCATAGACACACTCCTAAACCTTGTGGACGGCCTTCCCAGAAGAGTTGAAGCTGTTATAGCTACAAAGAGTGGGGCCAACGCAATATTGAACCCTACGGACTAAGACTGGGATGCCATTAAAGTTCATGTGTGTGTATAAAGGCAGGCGTCCCAATACTTTTGACAATATAGTGTATATGCATTGTAAAAATAAATCCAATCCTTCTTTAATCTGAAAAATAGGTGCTTAAAAAGTTCATATAAACAGCTGGGTGTTCCCATCCAACGCCTCCACATGTAAAAGGAAAAGTGTCCTTGTGCAAAACACTTACTGCATGCTTTAAAGTGCTTATGTGTCACCACCGTGCTCCTAAAGAGAAAATTACACCGCTTACCAGACCTATAGATAACACACAGGGGATCATATGCGCCTAATGGGAATCTCAGATGGAAGGCAGCAGCATGTTGCAGACAATGCTACCGGGATTCAGATAAGTAGCTACTTTTGCAGCAGAAAGTCTAGACCGCTTGGTTCAAAAAAAGAGTAAAAAATGTATTGATAGTGGTAAAATCGATACAATTCATCTACACAGTATCATTTGTAAAGATGCAAAACAACTCCATACGTTATGCTTCCAAGGGTCCCATGACACCACGCTTTTGAGCGAAACAATTGCAATCAACTTTACATGACCAATGAGACTTGATTAACTAAGGGACGAAAAGCAAATGATGCTGGTGATACAATATCTAGGCAACCGCTCAAGATGAATGTGGATAGAGTGACACAGAAAACCGGAACTTAAACTATTTCTAACACTGTTGAAAACACGGGGCGGCGCTACGGGGTAACTCCCTTCAATATAAGGAACTGCTAGCCCCCACCCTCACTAAGTCCAGATGAAGCTACGCCTACTAAACTAGCGAAACACGTTGACGTCACAGCGGTGACCCGTACGGATCAACCTCCGCGGATCGGGACACCCGCGATCCGCGGAGCGCTCTGTGGCCTCGGCCATAGGAAAGGCCGCGGCTTCGGCCTAGCTCCGGAGCGGCGGCCATCTTGGTACACCCGGCGGCCGTTTAGCACGTGATCGCTCTGTCAGATGACGGAGCGATCACTTGTAACAAACCGGCGTCATGTAATGACGCCGGTTCCTCTCTCCCCTCTGTGTACTGATCTGTACAGTGGAGGGGAGAGATCGGATGTCAGCAATGCCCTGCTGCAATACTCTGCAATGCCCTGCTGCAATACTCTGCAATGCCCTGCTGCAATACTCTGCAATGCCCTGCTGCAATACTCTGCAATGCCCTGCTGCAATACTCTTCCATACCCTGACAATACTCTGCCAATACCCTGCCAATATACCCGCCAATACCCTGCCAATACTCTGCCAGTATACCCGCCAATATACCCGCCAATACTCTGCCACACCCTGCCAATACTCTGCCACACCCTGCCAATAGGGAGATTTTTGATATTACAGTGGGGGAGATTTTTTTTTTTTTTGTTGATCCGAAAATGATCCGAACCGTGACTCCTGATCCGAGGAACGATCCGGACCGTGGGTTTTTTGATCCGTTGCACCCCTAGTGGAAATCATGAGGAAGGACATAGAACCAGCGCAAGGTCGCCCCGAACAACACGCATAGCGTGCTCCAACTAACGAGCGGTTGGGGCCAACAGGTCGTAGGCAACAAAAGTCACTTTGAGAGACTGAGATTACTGAGCTGTCTGACGGGACACGTAGTCAGGAAGGAGGCGAACACCCAAGGCAATCAACGGACCGGTAAGACGTCTACACACCGTGTTGCGCATGTACTCGTCCACTGAACTAGGAAATGACTGCATAAATGACGAAACAACTGTCTGATGTATCTACACAATAGCAAGATTACCTGCGTGGGAGTTGCAAACTTTCACTCTACAGCTAATTGACCTTACCATTACCAGTCGTTTTGATAGTCATCTCTGGGACTAATCCCTCAAAACAGGATTTTGCTGTATTGCCCCTTCTCTGATTTGATCTTGCAATCCATCATATTACTGGCCTACCGCATGTCGGGTGCCTCTTCCTTTAAGGTCACCACATGATGCATGAAGCTCCCTCTTGTTTACTCTGAGGAAAAGATACCCAGTTGTTTAATCGGATGACCTGCTATTGATCAACTTCAGTACTGATCCCTGTGCATAGGGAGCCCGCATGTGGCCTTCTCAGATTAAAATCGCTCAGTCAGTGACTGAGGAGTCTATCCTGTATATCCTCATTTAATTTAATAAATTAAAGTGGTGTTCCGGCCGAAATTATACTTTTTAAATAAAAATATCCCTATAATACACAAGCTTAATGTATTCTAGTAAAGTCAGTCTGTAAACTAAGGTCTGTTTTGTTAGTTTATAGCAGTAGTTTGTTATTTTATAAACTTACAGCAGGCCGTGGCCATCTTAAGTGTGGGCATCTGAAGCCAGACTGTATTTCTTCCTGGATCTCATCCTTGCAGATCTCGCACATGCTCAGTGCAGCACAAGCAGTATAATAGGTTTCAGGTCAGGTTTCCATAGCAACGGCAGTGTCAGAGGAAGTTGCCGCCCCTTCCCAGAAGGCATTGCAAACAGGAAATGATGCGATGGGCCACGGCCAGGGAGGAGGAAGTGAAAAATGAATACAGCAGATATACAGGAGGTTTTCTTAAATATCCAATTCGTTTACAGTGCACAGTTTAGTGAGGGATGCTGAAGAGTTGTAAAAGTGGGTGGAACTCCACTTTAACCACTTCAATACCAAGGGCGTCATATGACATCCTGGGCTTTGAGCGGGTATATCTG
This sequence comes from Aquarana catesbeiana, assembly GCF_042186555.1. Lineage (NCBI taxonomy): Eukaryota > Metazoa > Chordata > Amphibia > Anura > Ranidae > Aquarana > Aquarana catesbeiana. The sequence continues at coordinate 288,036,103 of NC_133331.1, read as the reverse complement.
AATGATGCCTGTAGTTACAGACATCATTCAGATATTGCCGGTTTCAGCCGGCGAATCTCTACACCATAGGAATGATCATAGCGGCCGTTCCGCCGCTTGATCGTTCCTATGGGAGGCGAGAGGGGACGTCCCCCCCCTCCCTCCGCCCTCCGGTGCTTGCTCCGACTCACCGTTACGATCGGTGAGGCGGAGAGTGGATCCGCCGGCGCCGGATGTAGATCATAGAGATTTCCGGCGGACCAGATGGTCCCCGGAGTCTCTATGATCGTCGGAGGCCGGGCGCGATGTTATGACATCACGCCCGGCCTCTCCATTCAAAAAAACGGCGCCGCTTCGGCTAGGAAGCGGCGATCGTTTTATTTTATTTTTTTATTTCAGGCTTCCCAGCCTAGTGGTGAGATATGGGGTCTTATTGACCCCATATTTCACTATTAAGAGCACCTGTCATGTCATATTGCTATTACAAGGGATGTTTACATTCCTTGTAATAGGAATAAAAGTGATCATTTTTTTTTTTTTCAAAAAAGTGTCAAAATAAAAAAAAAAAAATATATAATTAACAATAAAAAAAAAAAATTTTTTAAAGCGTCGCTGTCCCCGTGTGCTCGCACGCAGAAGCGAACGCATACGTAAGTCCCGCCCACATATGAAAACGGTGTTCAAACCATACATGTGAGGTATCGCCGCGAACGTTGGAGTGAGAGCAATAATTTAGGCCCTAGACCTCCTCTGTAACTCAAAACATGTAACCAGTAAAAAAAATGTAAGCGTCGCCTATGGGGATTTTTAAGTACCGAACATTGGCGCCATTCCACGAGCGTGTGCAATTTTGAAGCGTGACATGTTGGGTATCTATTTACTCGGCGTAACTTCATCTTTCACAAAATGCAAAAAACATTGGGCTAACTTTACTGTTTTGTTTTTTTTTTAAACACAAAACAGTTTTTTTCCACAAAAAATGCGTTTGAAAAATTTCTGCGCAAATACTGTGTGAGATAAAAAGTTGCAACAACCGCCATTGTATTCTCTAGGGTCTTTGCTAAAAAAAAACATATATAATGTTTGGGGGTTCTATGTAATTTTCTAGCAAAAAAATGATGATTTTTACATGTAGGAGCAAAGTGTCAGAATTGGCCCGGTATTGAAGCGGTTAAACCAATCTAATATTTTAGGTGGATTATACACGTGTGTGCATACATGTATACGCTCACCAACTTGTAATACCACCCCTTCCCCCCGGTGACTATTCACAGGAAACCTGTACAGCTCGGTGATTTTACACGGCATTGCCATATCACCTATCCCAATCTTCACACGATACAGCTGTCATTTTTCCTGCGAATAGGGTTTTTTAGTCGACGTCCGGACTGTTTGTGTGTGTATGTGTGGGAGTGGGGTGTTCCTTTGTGTTCAATTGTACCATTAGGGCAGTGTACGTGTTGTTTTGTTTGTATCTGTACACTTTTAGCTCTTCCCGGGTCATCCATCCCAAGGATGGCACCCTTGGAAGCATAACGTATGGAGTTGTTTTGCATCTTTAAAAATGATACTGTGTAGATGAAAACTGTGGTCCTTAAGTTATAATGCCTATTTCAATCACGGCGCTGTCCAAAACGTCTGTCAAACAATTGTCAGGAAACTTTCTGTGCCTCCTCCACCACTCTGTCTGTTATAACACTCACCAGATTCTTTTGACTTTGTACCGTTTAGCTTCAGTCTCCATGGGCATGTGGATATTACGCTCCCGGGTCTCTTCACTCCTCCTTACTCGTACAAAGGGAACATAAGAGGGATCCACATAGTGTAATGCCGTTTATTTAAAAAATCCCATCAAAAACAACAGATTTGCACTCACTTTTACGTGTGTTAAAAATGACTTTGAGACCAGGAAGCGCCGCCGCGGCATGCGTTCCACTGGACGGATACACTATGTGGATCCCTATTCTGTTCCCTTTGTACGAGTAAGGAGTGAATTATCTGTGTTATAAGCTGGAGGAGAGGAGGAGTGGCCTGAGCTTTGCAGAGACCCGGGAGTGTAATATCCACATGCCCATGGAGGGTTTGTAGCTGAAAGGCACAAAGTCAAAAGAATCTGGTGAGTGTTATAACAGACAAGTGGTGGAGGCACAGAAAGTTTACAGCACTGAAACACTTTTCTTGCGTAGGTAGTTTACGCCTGAACCCTGCACTCTGTACTTAGCGTACTCCTGAATCCTGCACTCTGTACGTAGTTCACGCCTGAACCCTGCACTCTGTACGTAGTTCACTCCCGAACCCTGCACTCTGTACGCAGTTCACGGCTGAACCCCGCACTCTGTACGTAGTTCACTCCTGAACCCTGCACTCTGTACGTAGTTCACTCCTGAACCCTGCACTCTGTACGTAGTTCACTCCTGAACCCTGCACTCTGTACGCAGTTCACGGCTGAACCCCGCACTCTGTACGTAGTTTACGCCTGAACCCTGCACTCTGTACTTAGCATACTCCTGAATCCTGCACTCTGTACTTAGCGCACTCCTGAATCCTGCACTCTGTACTTAGCGCACTCCTGAATCCTGCACTCTGTACTTAGCGTACTCCTGAATCCTGCACTCTGTACGTAGTTCACGCCTGAATCAGTGGCGTTACGTCCATAAAGGGCGCAGGAGAGCCGCCCCCTCTCTCCTGCACTGCTCAATCACCATAGATAGATTCATGCATTGCATGAATCTATCTATGGTCGCTGCTGACACCCCCTATTCAGGTGCCCGGCCCATTTTTGGGCGCTGGGCATCTGAATTACACCGGCGCGGGTGTTTTTTGGAAGCACCTGATTAGAGCCATAGGCTCTAATAGGCGCCCAAAAATGTGAGAAGCGGGCGCAGCGCTGTGTGTTCGCTTCTCACTCAGCTGTATGTTAGCAAAGCGAAGGAATTCGCTTTGCTAACATTGAACCACCTCTCAGCCAATCAGATTGCTGGGTCTGTGTTACCAGTCACCTGATCGGCTGAAATGACAGGTGCTGTGATTGGACGCCTATCAGGCATCTAATCATAGCAGAGAACGAGAGGAGGAGCAGGCGGGAGAAGACATCGGGGAAGAAATGGAGGACACCGGACACCACTCGCCGCCTGCTGCCGTCACCCGCTGCCCACCCGAGACAAGGTAAGTGCCGGGCGGGGGGCACAGTGGCAACATTTGGGGCACAGTGGCAGCATTTAATGGGCACAGTGGCAGCGTTTGATGGGCACAGTGGCAGCATTTGGGGCACAGTGGCAGCGCTTGGTTAAAGTGGCTGCGTTTGATGGGCACAGTGGCTGCGTTTGGTACAGTGGCTGCATTTGATGGGCACTGTGAGGCTGCAATTGATGGGGTTTTTTTTCAGAATTTTTCAGTTTGTTTGCGCCCCCCAAAAATTTTGAGCACCAGCCACCACTGGCCTGAACCCTGCACTCTGTACGTAGTTCATGCCTGAACCCTGCACTCTGTACATAGTTCACTCCTGAATCCCGCACTCTGTACTTAGTTCATGCTTGAACCCTGCCCTCTGTGCTTAGTTTACGCCTGAACCCTGCACTCTGTACGTAGTTCACGCCTGAACCCTGCACTCTGTACGTAGTTCACGCCTGAACCCTGCACTCTGTACTTAGTTCATGCTTGAACCCTGCCCTCTGTGCTTAGTTTACGCTTGAACCCTGCCCTCTGTACTTAGTTCACGCCTGAACCCTGCACTCTGTACGTAGTTCACGCCTGAACCCTGCACTCTGTACGTAGTTCACGCCTGAACACTGCACTCTGTACGTAGTTCACGCCTGAACACTGCACTCTGTACGTAGTTCACGCCTGAACACTGCACTCTGTACGCAGTTCACGGCTGAACCCCGCACTCTGTACGTAGTTCACGCCTGAACCCTGCACTCTGTACGTAGTTCACTCCTGAACCCTGCACTCTGTACGTAGTTCACGCCTGAACCCTGCACTCTGTGTGTAGTTCACTCCTGAATCCTGCACGCTCTATGTAGTTCACGCCTGAACCCTGCACTCTGTACTTAGCATACTCCTGAACCCTGCACTCTGTACGTAGTTCACGCCTGAATCCTGCACTCTGTACGTAGTTCACGCCTGAATCCTGCACTCTGTACGTAGTTCACGCCTGAATCCTGCACTCTGTACTTAGTTCACACCTGAACCCTGCACTCTGTACTTAGTTCATACCAGAACCCTGCACTCTGTACTTGGTTCACACCTGAACCCTGCACTCTGTACGTAGTTCACGCCTGAACCCTGCACTCTGTACGTAGTTTACGCCTGAACCCTGCACTCTGTACGTAGATCACGCCTTAACCCTGCACTCTGTATGTAGTTCACTCCTGAATCCTGCATGCTCTATGTAGTTCACTCCTGAACCCTACACTCTGTATGTAGTTCATGCCTGAACCCTGCACTCTGTACTTAGCGTACTCCTGAACCCTGCACTCTACGTAGTTCACGCCTGAATCGTGCACTCTGTACGTAGTTCACGCCTGAACCCTGCACTCTGTACGTAGTTCACGCCTGAACCCTGTACTCTGTACGTAGTTCATGCCTGAACCCTGCACTCTGTACGTAGTTCACGCCTGAACCCTGCACTCTGTACGTAGTTCACGCCTGAACCCTGCACTCTGTACGTAGTTCACGCCTGAACCCTGCACTCTGTACGTAGTTCACGCCTGAACCCTGCACTCTGTACGTAGTTCACTCCTGAACCCTGCACTCTGTACGCAGTTCACGGCTGAACCCCGCACTCTGTACGTAGTTCATGCCTGAACCCTGCACTCTCTACGAAGTTCACGGCTGAACCCTGCACTCTGTACATAGTTCACGGCTGAACCCTGCACTCTGTACGTAGTTCACGGCTGAACCCTGCACTCTGTACGTAGTTCACGGCTGAACCCTGCACTCTGTACGTAGTTCACGGCTGAACCCTGCACTCTGTACGTAGTTCACGGCTGAACCCTGCACTCTGTACGTAGTTCACGGCTGAACCCTGCACTCTGTACGTAGTTCACACCTGAACCCTGCACTCTGTACGTAGTTCACACCTGAACCCTGCACTCTGTACGTAGTTCACGCCTGAACCCTGCACTCTGTGTGTAGTTCACTCCTGAATCCTGCACGCTCTATGTAGTTCACGCCTGAACCCTGCACTCTGTACTTGGCATACTCCTGAACCCTGCACTCTGTACATAGTTCATGCCTGAATCCTGCACTCTGTACTTCACGCCTGAACCCTGCACTCTGTACTTAGTTCACACCTGAACCCTGCACTCTGTACTTAGTTCACACCTGAACCCTGCACTCTGTACTTAGTTCACACCTGAACCCTGCACTCTGTACTTAGTTCACACCTGAACCCTGCACTCTGTACTTAGTTCACACCTGAACCCTGCACTCTGTACTTAGTTCATGCCTGAACCCTGCACTCTGTACGTAGTTCACGCCTGAACCCTGCACTCTGTACGTAGTTCACGCCTGAACCCTGCACTCTGTACGTAGTTCACGCCTGAACCCTGCACTCTGTACGTAGTTCACACCTGAACCCTGCACTCTTTACGTAGTTCACGCCTGAACCCTGCACTCTGTACGTAGTTCACTCCTGAACCCTGCACTCTGTACGCAGTTCACGGCTGAACCCCGCACTCTGTACGTAGTTCACTCCTGAACCCTGCACTCTGTACGAAGTTCACGGCTGAACCCTGCACTCTGTACGTAGTTCACGGCTGAACCCTGCACTCTGTACGTAGTTCACGGCTGAACCCTGCACTCTGTATGTAGTTCACGCCTGAACCCTGCACTCTGTACGTAGTTCACACCTGAACCCTGCACTCTGTGTGTAGTTCACTCCTGAATCCTGCACGCTCTATGTAGTTCACGCCTGAACCCTGCACTCTGTACTTAGCATACTCCTGAACCCTGCACTCTGTACGTAGTTCACGCCTGAATCCTGCACTCTGTACCTAGTTCATGCCTGAATCCTGCACTCTGTACTTCACGCCTGAACCCTGCACTCTGTACTTAGTTCACACCTGAACCCTGCACTCTGTACTTAGTTCACGCCTGAATCCTGCACTCTGTACCTAGTTCATGCCTGAATCCTGCACTCTGTACTTCACGCCTGAACCCTGCACTCTGTACTTAGTTCACGCCTGAACCCTGCACTCTGTACTTAGTTCACGCCTGAACCCTGCACTCTGTACTTAGTTCATGCCTGAACCCTGCACTCTGTACGTAGTTCATGCCTGAACCCTGCACTCTGTACGTAGTTCACGCCTGAACCCTGCACTCTGTATGTAGTTCACGCCTTAACCCTGCACTCTGTACATAGTTCACGCCTGAACCCTGCACTCTGTATGTAGTTCACGCCTGAACCCTGCATTCTGTCAGGGGTCACTCCGGAATCCTGCACTCTGTACTTAGCATACTCCTGAACGCCACACTCTGTACTTGGTGCACTTCTGAACTCTGCACTCTGACTTTGGTGCACACCTGAACTCTTCACTCGATTCAGAAATACACTAAGTACAGAGTGCAGGTGTCAGGGCTGGGCTCAGCCCTTCCTTCTCTGAGATGGTCGCTCAGCTCCTATCTCTGCACAGTTACTCAGCTGTTGATGATATCCTGCTTGTCAGTCCTGCCTACGTAAGCTGTGCAGCCCAGAGGATCTTTGCCTTTGCCTTAGTCAACATCACAGAGACGCTCTCCTGCATTCCTGTTAAAAGACTTGCTTGGCTGACATCCCTTCTGGCTCCAGATCCTGCTTGCTGTTTTACTACGCTCATCTCTGGCTCCCTGACATTTGGCTTGTCTGACTATCCTTTCCGGTTCCTGAACTTTGGCTATGTTTTGACTACGTTTGTTCGATTTACTTTTATTATTAAACAAGTGTGATTTAACTGTATTTCTGTCTCGGTCTGATTTCATGGTTTCCTACAGCAGGGTTCAGGTGTGCACTAAATTCAGAGTGCGGAGTTCAGGAGTGCACTAAGTACAGAGTGTGGGGTTCAGGAATGCACTAAGTACAGACCACAGGGTTCAGAAGTACACCAAGTACACTGTGGTCTGTACTTGGTGCACTCCTGAACCCCACATTCTGTACTTGGTGCACTCCTGAACTCCGCACTCTGACCTTAGTGCACACCTGAGCCCCACACTCGGTACTTAGCATGCTTGTTGTATTTAATGCCCCTTTAAGATCCTCCAAGTGTTATCGCAATTCGGCCACACTTGCCATTTGACGCTGCATGCTCCTACTCGAGGGGTTGTTTGGGGGTTCAGCAGGGCGTAGGTGGTTGAGTTCCTGTACCTATTCTCTGAGAAAAGAAAAGCCCTGGCTACATGAAACAAAGGGGAAGGGATGTTCATGCCAGCATTGACCTAATATGGCTACATGAATGTATTTAGAAGTTTATTAAGGAGATAATGTCCATGTGTCTATATTGGGTCAAGGAGGTCACGAGCCTCCATGACCTTTTGTTATGCGTGGCTGAAAGGCGAGGAACGCCCTGGCCTTGGCTGATTTAAAGGAGGAGACAACCTCCAGGTTTGGTCCAAACCTAAGTTTCTAATGTTTGAGATAAATGAAAAAAGATGATCCCAAACTGTCATGTATTCCCCTCAAGGACACCTATCTTCGTAAAAATGGAGAAAGCCGCTATTGCTGACCTTTCCTTTTGAAAATACTACTCTTCTGGCTGTCATTCTGATGCTCTGGTTTCCATACTTTGTGATCTACAGTGATATGGAGTCCTGACTTTTCTTCAACTTTCACTTGTCACATGCTTGTTCTTTTACTGGACGTAGCCAAGCAACTAGCATTTTCAGTTGGGGGCCAGCAACAGCCTTTCCCATATTCCTCTCGTGTCAAGTGTACTGTGAACTTTATAGCAGCTTGTAGCCGAGATGTTGATGTTGAGGCGTGGGTGACTATAGGGTGTGAAAACCTGTTTGTCTACATTGCAGAGAGAGGTGTGGTGGTGAGAACAGACTCTGCTGATCTCTGTGCTACGTGGATCATCGTAAGGCTACAGATCTACCGGGATCTCCGATCAGACTAGAGCCTGATTCTGTGCACACGATCCCATAGACCGGCAGAGATTTAGGGATCTGGCATTGGATCAGACTAGAGCCTGGAGATGTGCACATGATCCCTCTATTTATCCATAGACAATCAGAGGTTTAGGAATGTGTAATTATAGCGAGGAGGCTGAGATCAGACTGGAGCCTGAGTTTGTGCACCCAGTCATTCTATTTACCCATAGACAGGTAGAGAGGTCTATGTATGGTTGCCACCTCATCCCTTTAAACCCGAACGCATATGAATTACACAGGTTCTGTGGCTGATTAAGGTGGCAATTAAACTCACTTGGTGCCATATCTGCATGTATTTAGCCTCAGAACCTGTGTAATTCAAAGGTTGCTCGGGTTTAAAGGGATGAGGTGGCAACTTTAGGTCTATGCCAGGAGTCCAGATCGGTGAAGACCCTGAGCCTGGTCACACAATTGCTCTTAGCAGATAGGCAATAGTTTATAAATCCATAATAATCTGCATTTATTTAGCCTCAGAACCCGTGTAATTCAAAGGTTGCCCGGGTTTAAAGGGATGAGGTGGCAACTTTAGGTCTATGCCAGGAGTCCAGATTGGTGAAGACCCTGAGCCTGGTCACACAATTGCTCTTAGCAGATAGGCAATAGTTTATAAATCCATAATAATCTGCATTTATTTAGCCTCAGAACCTGTGTAATTCAAAGGTTGCCCGGGTTTAAAGGGATGAGGTGGCAACTTTAGGTCTATGCCAGGAGTCCAGATTGGTGAAGACCCTGAGCCTGGTCACACAATTGCTCTTAGCAGATAGGCAATAGTTTATAAATCCATAATAATTTGCATTTATTTAGCCTCAGAACCTGTTTAATTCAAAGGTTGCCCGGGTTTAAAGGGATGAGGTGGCAACTTTAGGTCTATGCCAGGAGTCCAGATTGGTGAAGACCCTGAGCCTGGTCACACAATTGCTCTTAGCAGATAGGCAATAGTTTATAAATCCATAATTATACCGGAGGCTCAGATTGGAGTTGAACCTAAGGCCTCATGCAAACTAGATAACCTAAAAACCTCAAACGCGTGTTTATGTTTGTTTTTGAGTGTTAACATTTATAAGCGTTTTTTTTTTTTTTACAAACACTCCCCTCATTTTTCACTCCTGAATGACCACAATGCATTGAAAAGCATTATTCGTTTATTTAATTCCATATATCTATATATAAAATCTCCTTGGCCTCCAAGACCACCTCTATGCTGACAACACCCAGATCTATCTCTCCACTCCTCAACGAACCCCCTCAGTCTCCTCGCGTATCTCAAACTTACTGAGCGACATATCAGTAGGGATATCACACCACTTCCTCAAACTCAATCTTTCTAAAACAGAGCTTGTAATATTTCCTCATCCCCTCCCCCCATGACTTTACCATTGAGATCAACGGCATAACCGTTGGTCCTTCTACACACGCCAGGGTGCGGGGTGTAATCTTAGACTCTGACCTCTTCTCACATTCAACCACTGACTAAATCTTGCCTCATCCCTTCCTGACTAACGATACCACAAAACAACTTATCCACGCCTTGGTTATTTCCTGTCCTGACTACTGCAACTCCTTCCTCGCTGGCCGAACTTTACACAAGCTACCCCCCACCTCAATCTATTTTGAATGCTAACTGATCCGTGACTGCTGCTCCTCTCTGCCAACCTCTTCACTGGCTTCCCCTACCCAACCATATAAAATTCTAACTACTAACCACAACATACAAGGCCATCTGCAACATCGCCCCCAGCTACATCGCCAACCTCATGTAGATATCGCCAAAATCCTGCTCTTGGGTCCTCCTGCTCTCTAGCGCCCTTGTTGCCTCCTCCCACATTCGCCTCCAGGACTTCTCCAGAGCCTCTCCCATCCTCTGGAATTCCCTGCCCCAATATGGCGGGTCTGCTCCTACCCTGTCTGCCTTTAGGCGATCCTTGAAAACTCACTTCTTCAGGTAAGCCTACTCCACCAACTACTCCAAGAACTGTACCCAAGTCACCTCCATCAGATCATCCCCTGAAGCTATTACCTTTTGTACCACCTCCCCCACCCTTTAACTTGTAAGCTCCACTATCAGGGCCACCTATCTCTTCTGTATTGAACTGTATTGTAATTGTACTGCCCCCCTTTATATTGTAAAGCGCTGCATAAACTGTTGGCACTATATAAATCCTGTATAATAATAATATACACTGACCGGCCACTTTATTAGGTCCACCTTGCTAGTACGGGGTTGGACACCTTTTTGCCTTTAGAATTGCCTTAATTCTTAATACCTTGTTCCCCCGAACATAAGACCTAGCGTGATTGTCGGTGATGGCTGCAATATAAGCCCTACCCCCCAAATAAGCCCTAGTTAAAGTCCTTGTAGGTCTTATTTTCAGGGTAGGGCTTATTTTCGGGGAAAGAGGGTAGGGCTTATTTGGGGGGTAGGGCTTATATTGCAGCCATCACCGACAATCATGCTAGGTCTTATTTTCAGGGAAACAGGGTAGCATAGATTCAACAAAGTGTTGGAAACGTTCCTCAGAGATTTTGGTCCATAGTGACATGATAGCATCACACAGTTGCTGCAGATTTGTCGGCTGCACATCCATGATGCGAATCTCCCGTTCCACCACATCCCAAGGGTGCTCTCTTGCAGAGATCTCCAAACCACGGCCCTCCAGCTGTTGCGGAACTACACGTCCCATGAGGCATTGTAAAACTCTGACATTCACAGACATGACTAGGCATGATGGGAATTGTAGTTCCTGAACAACTGGAGGGCCGTAGTTTAGAGACCCCTGCTCTATTGGATGAGATGTGGTGAGTGTGGAGGCCATTGGAGTACAGGGACCTCATTGTCCAGTGGTGAGATGATTGGAGCTTTGTGACATGGTGGATTATCCTGCTGGAAGGAGCCATAAGAAGATCGGGACACCATCAAGGGATGGACATGGTCAGCAACAATACTCAGGTAGGCCGTGGCGTTTAAACGATGCTCAATTAGTACTAAGGGGCCCAAAGTGTGCCAAGAAAATATCCCCCCCCACCATTACATCCCCACCAGCCTGATCCGGTGATACAAGGCAGGATGGATCCATACTTTCATGTTGTTTATGAGAAATTCTGACTTTACCATCTGAATGTCGCAGCTGAAATCGAGACTCATCAGACCAGGCAACGTTTTTTCCAATCTTCTATTGTCCAATTTTGTTGATCTGTGTGAATTGTAGCCTCAGTTTCCCGTTTTTAGCTGACAGGGGTGGCACCCTATGTGGTCTTCTACTGCTGTAGCCCATCTACTTCAAGGTTGGATGTGTTGTGTGTTCAGAGATGGTATTCTGCATACCTTGGATGTAACGAGTTGTTATTTGCGTTACTGTTGCCTTTCTATCATCTGGAACCAGTCTAACCATTCTCCTCTGATCTCTGACATCAACAAGGCATTTTCCTCCACACAACTGCCGCTCACTGGATATTTTCTCTTTTTTTGGACCATTCTCTGTAAACCTGAGAGATGGTTGTGTGTGAAAATCCCAGTAGACCAGCAGTTCTTTATAGAGAACACGCTTACCAGATAACCCGCAGGAATAGGCATATGGCTTTTGCTCAGCACCTGAGCGTTTTTCCGGCGATTTTCCCCCCTCCCCGCATGTTTATGCGCGATTTTGACACGTTTTTATGTGCAACTTGCGTGTTTTTATACAGTGTTTTTGCTCTTGGCTTTTTTTATTAACCAATACAGAAAACTATCATCTGTTGCATCATTTGTTGCTTTTTTTAGCTTTTGCATTAGCTTTTAGTTTTTTTTTTTTTATCATTATTAATTTATTATTTTATTTTTTTCCGTTAGGGTAAGGGGTTAAAGTTAATTTATTTTTTTCCGTATTTTTTTTTGGAGCCCAGGCCTTTCCTTTCCACGATCAGGATTGTGCATTCCGTTAGGGTAAGGGGTTAAAGTTAAGATTCAGGATTAGGAGTTGGGGTTAGGATTATTAATTTAAATTTTTTTTTTGTTAGGGTGTTAAAGGAGTTGTAAAGTCTCGAAAAAAAAAAAAAACACCGGTGCAGCAGCCCCCCCAGAGCCCCCCTTTTACTTTACCTGAGCCCAATCGTTCCAGCATCGAGGACGAGCCCAGCAGCTTCAGCCGCTGTCTCGGGTCCTCATTGGGTAGCTTGATAGCAGCAGGAGCCATTGGCTGTCAAGCAAATCCAGTGACTCGGGAGTCGGGGGGCGGGGGCCGAGTCCTGCTGTCTGTGTCAATGGAGGCAGCAGCTGGACTCAGGAGCGCGCCCGCAGGGAAAGCAGCGTCTCTCCGTGGGGGCACTCGCCGAGGAGGAGGAGCCAGGAGCGCCGCCGGGACCCCAGAGAAAGGGGATCGGGGCCGCTCTATGCAAAACCAACTGCACAGAACAGGTAAGTATAGGCATGTTTGTTATTAAAAAAAAAAAAAAAAAGCTTTAATGCTACTACTACTAAGAATAAGAATAAATTAATAAATAAAAATAATCATAAATAACTAATAAATACATTCAATAAATGAACACTAAGTAATAATATATAACCCCTAACCCTTAAAAAATTAAATAATAATAATAAATAACTAAACACCCTAACTCTAACACAAAATCAATAAATTATTATTATATAAAACTGCACGATTAATTGTAAAGAATCAAAATCGTGATTCTACTCCCTGATCTTAAAAAAGCATTTCCCCCGATTCTATGTAACAAGTGCAGAAAGTTCTCTGCTCACTTCTAACAGCTGAAAAAAAAAAAAAAATCCAGGCAGCCTGCCAAGTTTATTTCAACATCGGATATAAAGAGAAACATTGTAACACTTGGTACTTTTAGATTAAAGGAATGAACTTCGGTCTGTAAATGAGGTCAGTTTAACCACTTAAAGTGGGGTTCCACCCAAAAAAAAAAAAAACTACATGAAAAATTATAAAAAAAAAAAAATACAAAAAAACATTTGGATATTTTTTTTTTTTTTTACTCACCTCTAAATGCCTGTTGCTAGGGGGTCCCTCGTAGTCTGCCTCTTCCAGTGCCTGGGCTGGTGACATCACTTCCCCCTCGGCACAGGAAGGCCTCAGCTCTGCTCCCTCCCTCCTGTCAATCATCTGGGACCCATTACAGTTCCCAGGTGACTGAGCGGCCAATCACGGCGCTCGGCGCCGCTCGCGCATGCGCAGTGGGTGCCAGGCTGTGAAGCCACAGCCCGGCGCCCACAGTTGCAATGCCGGCGCCGCCGAACGGAGGGGGAGACGAGCGGGGCTTCGATCCCCCGCATCGCTGGACCCTGGGACAGGTAAGTGTCCAATTAAAAGTCAGCAGCTGCAATATTTGTAGCTGCTGACTTTTAATTATTTTTTTTTTTGACTGGAACTCCTCTTTAAAGAGGAACTGCAGTCTGCTCATATAATTTTGTAATAAAAACATCTTTGCCATTCTGAAGCTTCCCTCCAACCACTTTATATATTATTTTATATATACTGTGATTCTGCACTTGCCAAATATACTGCAGAAATCTCCTTCCGCTGAGTCTGGCTGCAGCCATTTTAACTGTGGGCAGCCGAAGCTGCTGCCTGTTCACTTCCTGGATTTACACAGTCAAACAGAGGCACACCTCCAGCTCTGCAGTCTCATTGGCCCTCTTATGACTCATCCCCCTCCTTTCCTGGCAAACTCTCATGAGAGTTAGAGAGAGAGCTGTGCATGATGTCATAAGCCTAATGACCAGACAAGAAACAGGAAGTGGGCTGTATAAGGTATTTACTGGCAGAAAAAAAAAAAGTTTTACTATCCAAAGTTAAAACAAAAAGGGCAGAAGATTTATTAGATTGAGAGATGAAAAAATGACTGAAGTTCCGCTTTAAAGGCTAAACCTTTTTCTGACACTTGTTGCTTACAATTAAAATCAGTATTTTTTTGGTATTTATATATATATATTTTATATATGTTATATATATTATATATATATTTTAGTGGAGACCATAGAGAATAAAATGGCAGTTGTTGCAATATTTTATGTCACACGGTATTTGCGCAGCGGTCTTTCAAACGCAGTTGTTTTTTTTTTTTAAATACACTTTAATTTAAAAAAAAAAAAAAACAGCTAAACCATAATGTTAGTCCAATTTTGTTGTGTAATGTGAAAGATGACGTTACGCTGCAAGAATTGTGAAAGAATCGTGATCTTTATTCTAAGCAAAAAAATCGTGATTCTCATTTTAGCCAGAATCGTGCAGCTCTAATTATTCTTTTTTTTTTTTTTATTTCGGGTTTGGGTGTTTATTGTTCTTATTATTAATAATAAGGCCTCATGTACACTGCTGCTTGTAAACGGAAGTTTAGGAGAGTTGGGCGTTTTTTTCAGCTGCCCCTGAACTCTCCTTTGTTATCTTATCAGTACATGTACACAGAGGCGTTTAAGCTTAAACTCATCAGATTGGACGTGAGATTAGCATGCAAAAAAAAACGGACGCTCATTCGTCCGATAATGGGATCGTGTGGATGGGGCATTACAGTCGTTTCTCGCCAGTTGAGTTTTAGAGGCTTTTTTTTTAGAAAGCGAAAAAAGGCGTTCGGGACGGATGTTCAGAGGCATTTGAAATGCCAAACGTGTGTAACAGCTTGTAAACTCTTTAAGCCGCGTTCCGTTTACAGGCTTCTAGACGAAACGCGGCTAAATGGACTTTATCTGTCAAGTTAAATCGTTCAGGAGAGTTTGTAAAACGTCCTGTGTACATTAGGGCTTATTTAATATTTTTTTAAGGTTAGGGGTTAATTATTATTTATTTGTGTATTATTACATACTATTTTATTTTATTTATTTGTGGTGATTTTTTAGTTTCTTTGTGTATTTTTTTTTTACATGAATTTATTCATATATTATTGCTACTTACATTTTTCAATCAGAGCAGAAAATTGCGCAAAAATTTACCCCCCCCCCCCCTTCCTGACCAGAGCACTTTTTGCGATTCGGCACTGCCTCGCTTTAACTGACAATTGCGCGGTCGTACGACGTTGCACCCAAACAAAATTGACGTCCTTTTTTTCCAACAAATAGAGCTTTCTTTTGGTGGTATTTGATCACCTCTGCGGTTTTTATTCTTTGTGCTATAAACAAAAAAAGAGCAACAATGTTGAAAAAAAATCAATATTTTTTACTTTTAAATATAAATATAAATTATATTAAATATAATTTCTATACTATAAATAACCCCTCAAAAATATATAAAAATACAAAAATTTTTCCTCAGTTTAGGCCGATATATATTCTTCTACATATTTTTGGTAAAAAAAATCGCAATAAGCGTATATTGATTGGTTTGCGCAAAAGTTATCGCGTCTACAAAATATGGGATAGTTTTATTTTCATTATAATTTTTTTTATTAGTAATGGCGACGATCTGTGATTTTCCTATTGGGACTGCGACATTATGGCGGACACATCCGACACTTTTGACACTATTTTGGGACCATTGTCATTTATACAGCGATCAGTGCTATAAAAATGCACTGATTACTGTGTAAATAACACTGGCAGGGAAGGGGTTAAACACTAGGGGGCGATGAAGGGGTTAAGTGTGTCCCAGGGAGTGATTCTAACTGGGGGGGAGGGGCTTCCACTCACATGACAGTGATCACTATCATGTCACAAGGCAGAACGGGGAAATGCCTCGTTTACATAGGCATCTCCCCGTTCTGCGACTCCGTGACATGATCGGCGGACTTCGAGTCCACGGGCACGGTCACGTTGTACGCGGCGGGCGCGCGCCGCCCGCTAACCCTGCCAATTAAAGGGGACATACAGGTATACCCATTTGCCCACCACTGCCATTGTGCCGCCATATATCGGCGTGCAGCGGTCGGCAAGTGGTTAAATATGCTAGTACAGCATATTTAACCACTTGCCGGCGGCGCCCCCTCTATCCACGCCACCCCCTATATGAATAATGGATAGATTTATGGATAGCATGAATCTATCCATGGCCGCGTCCGGCCCCTTGAATTACAGCAGCGGGGGTGTTTTTTTTTAAGCACCTGATTAGAGCCATAGGCTTCAAAATAGGGTGGGCTCGGAGCGCAGAGCATTGCGCCATGAGCCCACCCAGGTGTTACAACAGCGAATGAACATTCTGAGACCCATTTTTCCAATTGACCGAAAAGAGAAGACTCCTGATTGGCCGCCGAAGAGGACGGAGGAAACGGAAGCCGCCGATGCCCATGGAGAGCAGAGGATGGGAAAGTTGTCACCGCCGCCAAGCAAGGGAAGCCACCGGTGAAGCGCTGCATAGATGGGGTAAGTTCACGAGACCCGAGCGACTGAGGGGGTTGGTACTGATTGCCGCCCCCCCCAAAAAAATACTACCGGCCGCCACTGTGCTAATCATTCGGCCAATCCCCAGAAGACGTCCGCTCGTGACGAAACGCATAAGGTGGAGCCTCCGACGGTGACGTCATTACGCTATCCTTCCGCGACGGTGGAGCGACGAACGCTCTAGGAAATAGGGAGAAGCTAATAGAGACGCCGCGGCTTTTATGTTACACAACCGCCTGTTATGATACTTTGCTCCTGTAAGTGCAAACTCTTCTTTTTTATTAAATTATCTGAATTGATATACTGCACCATGGGAGTTTTTATTTTTTATCTTTGAGTAACAATTAATTGATCACGTATTTATTAATTATTTAATTGTTTATCACATTGATGATATCACAATCATTTTTACATCAATATTAGCGCTGCACTCACTTTGTTATTTATCTTATTGGAAGTTTTTGGTATTGAACTTTAGGTGCTGGCTGCTTTACTTTTATGTTTTATTTTTTATTTTCACCTTAGTTGTCGATTACTATTTAGCACAGCGACTGACAATACTGCTGCCCAAAGGTGCCTCATGTGCTCCTTCATCCAGAGTGGGGGGGGGGGGGGGGGGGGGCACTCTATTACTGGCCAGATCACCAGGTGAAAACAGAGAAAGAAAAGAAAACAAATGCAGCCACCACATCTAATGATTGGTAAGCCGCAATATATTACATTTTTCTGGTTGTGGGTTTAGGTGTTCGAACTTTGGCACCCCTGATGTTTTGGAACTACATTTCCCATGATGCTCCACTACACTGCAGAGTTCATGAACATCATGGGAAATGTAGTTCCAAAACATCTGGGGGTGCCAAAGTTCGCCATCACTGGATAGGGGAACCCTCACCTTGTGAAATAACCCATTCAGTTTAACCACTTAAGGATCGGAAGATTTACCCCCTTAATGACCAGGCCGTTTTTTTTGCGACACGGCACTGCGTCGCTTTAACTGACAGTTGCGCGGTCGTGCGACGTTGCACCCAAACAAAATTGACGTCCTTTTTTTCCCACAAATAGAGCTTTCTTTTGGTGGTATTTGATCACCTCTGTGGTGTTTATTTTTTGCGCTATAAACAAAAAAAGAGCGTCAATTTTGAAAAAAAAACAATGTTTTTTACTTTTTGCTATAATAAATATCCCAAAAAAAAAAAATTCTTTATCAGTATAGGCCAATATGTATTTTTGCTTAAAAAAAATCGCAATAAGCGTATATTGATTGGTTTGCGCAAAAGTTATAGCGTCTTCAAAATAACGGATAGATTTATGGCATTTTTATTATTTAATTTTTTAATAGTAATGGCGGCGACCTGCAATTTTTAGCGGGGCTGCGACATTGCGGCAGACAGATCGGACACTTTTGACACTTTTTTGGGACCAGTGACATTTATACAGCGATCAGAGATAAAAATAGCCACTGATTACTGTATAAATGTCACTGGCAGGGAAGGGATTAACACTAGGGGGTGATCAAGGGGTTAAGTGTGTTCCCTGGGAGGTGTTTCTAACTGTGGGCGGAGTGTAGTGACTGAAGGAGGAGACAGATCACTGTTCCTAATTGCTAGGAACAGCAGATCTGTCTATCCTCCCCTGACAGAACGGTGATCTGTCCGTTTACATTGACAGATGCCCGTTCTGTCTTTCTCAAGGGGCGATCGCGGGTGTGCCCGGCGGACATCGCGGCCGCCGGCCACGCACATCAGCTCCTGCGTCGCCCCCTTTACCCTTTAAGGCGGCCACCGTACAGTTACGGCGAGCCAACCTGCCGCCGTATAACGAAGGCGGCTGGTCGGCAAGTAGTTAAAACATAAATGAAAGGTAAAACATTTGTGTGTGTATATATACATATAAAAAGAGCATTATAAATACTTTTTTTTTTTTTCTTCAAAAGTGATCACATGACCTCCTCTGTTCTCAGCTGCATAAGGGGCTTAGAGAGATGGGGAGGAGAAACAGCAGTAGTGATTGACAGTGCAAAGGGGTGTGTCAGCAAAAGTCTTGGCCATTGGAGGACAGACAGGCAGAAAACTGACCACACTGGGATGGATGTGCTCTTATGCCTAACGTGGTCGGTTAGCAATAGGAAAGCAGGGAGACTGGCAGGATCAGCAGATACGGTATTTCACACAAAGGAAGCAATACAAAGAGAACAGGATGGTTTTTTTTTACACAAGTACACAATACAGGAGACGCCTATCAGGAATACGAAATGTTGGGGTGACGTTCTTTAATTTCGATCAGTGTATGTGGTTTTCTTCCCATAAAGTCCATTCATCCCAAATCGAATGTTAAAAGCAAAAACAATTCTGAAGTACTTTCGAATTCGTCAAGCCATCTATTGTATTGAGCATTTTTGTACAAATTTCCATACGAATGTTTGGTACGGAAATCTGTTAGTGTATGGCCTGGCTTTAGGGATCTGTATTTATTCCCGGGAGCTTAGATCAGACTTGAGCCTGAGGCTGTGCACATGATTGGTCAGTATATATCCATAGACAGCCAAAGGTTTAGGGATCTGTAGTTATACCGGGATTTCGGATCAGACTACACCCTAAACCTGCGCACACGATTGGTCTGTTTACCCTTAGATGCCAAGGATGGGTCCTGGACGGGTGCTATGCGGCACCAATATTTGGGTTATGGTCCCTTTAAAGGAAATGTGTATGTACTTATGTAGGCAGAGGCGTAACTAGAACCTTTAGTGCCCCGGTGCAAAAACGGCACTCCTGACCTCTTTTTCCCGGGCCTCCCTCCAACCCCAGGGCCCTTCCCACTGATGCCGGGGCACTTTACTTCTGTCATGGGGCCCTTTATTATGGTACCGCAGGGGGATTTAATCACAAGAGTCCCCTCCCCCCCTTCATCACAGAGTTCCCCTTTACATCTAAATCCACATAGTTGACTTCCCTTTTACATCTGAATCCACAGAGCTCCCCCTTACATCAGAGTCTGCAGAGCCCCCCTTACATCAGAGTCTGCAGAGCCCCCCTTACATCAGAGTCCGCAGAGCCCCCCCCTTACATCAGAGTCCGCAGAGCCCCCCCTTACATCAGAGTCCGCAGAGCCCCCCCCTTACATCAGAGCCTGCAGAGCCCCCCCCCCTTACATCAGAGTCTGCAGAGCCCCCCCCCTTACATCAGAGTCTGCAGAACCCCCCCCCTTACATCAGAGTCTGCAGAGCCCCCTCCTTACATCAGAGTCTGCAGAGCCCCCTCCTTACATCAGAGTCTGCAGAGCCCCCTCCTTACATCAGAGTCTGCAGAGCCCCCTCCTTACATCAGAGTCTGCAGAGCCCCCTCCTTACATCAGAGTCTGCAGAGCCCCCTCCTTACATGAGAGTCTGCAGAGCCCCCTCCTTACATGAGAGTCTGCAGAGCCCCCTCCTTACATGAGAGTCTGCAGAGCCCCCTCCTTACATGAGAGTCTGCAGAGCCCCCTCCTTACATGAGAGTCTGCAGAGCCCCCTCCTTACATGAGAGTCTGCAGAGCCCCCTCCTTACATGAGAGTCTGCAGAGCCCCCTCCTTACATCAGAGTCTGCAGAGCCCCCTCCTTACATCAGAGTCTGCAGAGCCCCCTCCTTACATCAGAGTCTGCAGAGCCCCCTCCTTACATCAGAGTCTGCAGAGCCCCCTCCTTACATCAGAGTCTGCAGAGCCCCCTCCTTACATCAGAGTCTGCAGAGCCCCCTCCTTACATCAGAGTCTGCAGAGCCCCCTCCTTACATCAGAGTCTGCAGAGCTCCCTCCTTACATCAGAGTCTGCAGAGCTCCCTTCTAACATCAGAGTCTGCAGAGCCCCCCTCCTTACATGAGAGTCTGCAGAGCGCCCCCTCCTTACATGGGATTCTGCAGAGCGCCCCCTCCTTACATGAGAGTCTGCAGAGCCCCCTCCTTACATGAGAGTCTGCAGAGCCCCCTCCTTACATGAGAGTCTGCAGAGCCCCCTCCTTACATGAGAGTCTGCAGAGCCCCCTCCTTACATGAGAGTCTGCAGAGCCCCCTCCTTACATGAGAGTCTGCAGAGCCCCCTCCTTACATGAGAGTCTGCAGAGCCCCCTCCTTACATGAGAGTCTGCAGAGCCCCCTCCTTACATGAGAGTCTGCAGAGCCCCCTCCTTACATGAGAGTCTGCAGAGCCCCCTCCTTACATGAGAGTCTGCAGAGCCCCCTCCTTACATGAGAGTCTGCAGAGCCCCCTCCTTACATGAGAGTCTGCAGAGCTCCCTCCTTACATCAGAGTCTGCAGAGCTCCCTTCTAACATCAGAGTCTGCAGAGCCCCCCTCCTTACATGAGAGTCTGCAGAGCGCCCCCTCCTTACATGGGATTCTGCAGAGCGCCCCCTCCTTACATGAGAGTCTGCAGAGCCCCCTCCTTACATGAGTCTGCAGAGCCCCCTCCTTACATGAGAGTCTGCAGAGCCCCCTCCTTACATGAGAGTCTGCAGAGCCCCCTCCTTACATGAGAGTCTGCAGAGCCCCCTCCTTACATGAGAGTCTGCAGAGCCCCCTCCTTACATGAGAGTCTGCAGAGCCCCCTCCTTACATGAGAGTCTGCAGAGCCCCCATTACACCACAGTCCGCAGACACCCCCCCCCCATCAGAGTCCGCAGGATTTCACTAAAAGTGCGAGCTCTGTGGCCTCTTATATAAAGGGGAACTCTGATGGAAGGGGTGCTCTGGGAGACCTGATTTATGGGGGCGCTCTGATGTAAAGGGGAAGGCTGTGGACTCTGGTGTAAAGGAGAACTCTGATGTAAGAGGGTCTCTGCTCACCAAAAGCCCCCTTTACATCAGAGTCTGCGGAGTACCCTTTAAATCTTAGGTCACCTTACATTATTGTACAGCTTTAGAAGCAGGAGAGAGAAGGGAGGGGGTTAATGGATGGATGGTGAACTCGCACCAAGGAGGAAGGAGGCTCATGCAGTCTGCATGTTCATTCTTCATGCTGTTCCCGGCTGCTGGTCTTCCCCGCCTACTCATCTACTTTCTGAGCTCAGCGCTGCTGGAGATTGGGGCCATAGATACACACAGGAGGACAGGGGCAGAAGGAGGAGTAGATCTAGCTCTCTCTCCTCTCCCGTCCGGCACGCGTTGGGGTGGAGGTGGAGGGATGTCAGTGCTGGCTCTGTAACAGACACAAACCTCTGCATGGATCCACAGACTGGGCTCCCCCCCCCCACAGTGGCTGAAAGCCAGGGCCCAGTCGCAAAGTGTGACTGCTGCGACCCTGGTAACTCAAAAAAACAAGATAGTCCTTTCTTGTTTTTTTGTGCACTATTAGGGATGGAGGTGTCAGATGGGTCACACCAGACCTTAATCTCCTTTTTTCGACCCTGGTAACTCCGCCACTGTACTCAGGGCTCTCGCCCGTGATGGGTGAGGAATTCCGGTGTAGTGATGTAAAGGAGAGGACTGACTCGCGTTCCTCTCGGTATCGGGACGTATTTGGGGCCTGGAATTTTAGAGGTTCGGCGTGACATTCAGGTGGGAAAAGAACCTCCACTCCTGAGTACGGGGACTCCGGTCCCTACGGGGTTAAGCAGCCTCCAGGAAGCAGCAGATAAAACAGGAAGCTCTTAGTAGTAGGGTGGTGGGGAGTAGGCGAGAGAGAGAAGCCTGTCGGAGCGCTGCACATGTGCTGGGAACTGCCAAACGACCAGAGTGGGACTGTGCTAACCTCGGGGTAAATTCCGTCTATCAACTTTGGATTTCTTTATGTTTCCTTTATTTTGTTTGTGCTGAAGATAAGCTGACTTTTCTGTTGTCTGATGTTTCCTGTGTTACTGCAGAAAGTGCTGTTTTGCATTTAACCACTTAGTGACTGCCCTATAGCAGTTCTTACCCTGCTTTGCGGTGGAGGGGGGGGGGGGATTTTATTACTTCCCAACCTCTAAATTAGCTGAGCTCTGTAGAGTGTAACCTCGGCTCCCCACCCAGTTTTTTTTTTCTGAACTCTCAGACAAGCTGTACATTCTGGACTTTGAACTGATGTAAAGAAGAATGCAGATAAACCGGTACAACTTATGTAGGAGGATTTGTTTCATCTCTGTGTCATCGCCTGAGGACAGTCACTGCACTTGGTATATGTGAGGGTTTACAACCACTTTAACCACTTACGGACCGCCCGCCGCAGTTTTATGTCGGCTGTTTGAAGGAGGAGCTAGCTGCCATAGACCCGGTATCCTCCTTTTCAGCGGGCGGTCCGCTATACCAGAGGCAATCGTGTCCTCTTGCTGGCTCAGTATGGAGAAGAGTGAGGGGAAGATGGCCTCCATACAATTGCTGGGTGGAAGCGACCTCAAAACGTCGCTTCCGCCCACAGCTTTTAAATGGCCTTTTTTTTTTTTTTTAAACATTTTTTTTTTAAATGACAATTTTTTTTTTTTTTTATTGCATTTTAGTGTAAATATGAGATCTGAGGTCTTTTTTGGCCCCAGATCTCATATTTAAGAGGTCCTGTCATGCTTTTTTTCTATTACAAGGGATGTTTATATTCCTTGTAATGGGAATAAAAGTGACATTTAAAAAAAAAAAAAAAACAGTGTAAAAATAAAAGGTAAAATAAATAAGAAAAAAAAAAAAAGAATTTATCACACCCCGTCCTGACGAGCTCGCGCGCAGAAGCAAACGCATACGTGAGCAGCACCGGCATATGAAAACGGTGTTCAGACCACACGTGAGGTATCGCCACGATCGTCAGATCGAGAGCAATAATTCTAGCCCTAGACCTCCTCTGTAACTCAAAATATGCAACCTGTAGAATTTTTTAAACGTCGCCTGTAGATTTTTAAGGGTAAAAGTTTGTCGTCATTCCACGAGCGGGCGCAGTTTTGAAGCGTGACATGTTGGGTATCAATTTACTCGGCGTAACATTATCTTTCACAATATAAAAAAAAATTGGGCTAACTTTACTTTTGTCTTATTTTTTAATTCAAAAAATTTTATTTTTTCTTAAAAAAAGTGCGCTTGTAAGACCGCTGCGCAAATACGGTGTGACAGAAAGTATTGCAACGACCGCCATTTTATTCTCTAGGGTGTTAGAACAAAAAAATGTATAAAGTTTGGGGGTTCTAAGTAATTTTCTAGCAAAAAAAAACTGTTTTTAACTTGTAAACAACAAATCTCAGAAAGAGGCTCGGTCCTTAAGTGGTTAACCACTTGCCGACCGCGCTACAACCGCAGTGCGGACTTCTAGTTCAGGGAGGCCGTTCTATGACGGCCTACCATGATTGGGCCCACCGCTCGCCCGCTGCGGTGCCGCTCTGTGATCAGGACACTGATCACACATTGAGGTAAAGAGCTAATCAGTGGTTCTTTACCACGTGATCAGCTGTGTCCAATCACAGCTGATCCCGGATGTAAAAAAAAAGCCATTTATTGGCACTACTTTCCTCATGCTGAGAGCATGAGGAGAGGAGAAGAGAGCCAATAACTGGCTTCTCTAAAAGGGACATCTACACTGATAATCAGGGTGTCCTGATTATCAGTGCAGTCCAAACAGTGCCCACCAGTGCTGCCAATGTGCCCCCCATCAGTGCCTCTTCATCAGTGTCACCTATCAGTGTCCACCATTGCCACATCATCACTGCCCATCAGTGCCTCCTCATCAGTGTCACCTATCAGTGTCCACCATTGCCACCTCATCACTGCCCATCAGTGCCTCCTCATCAGTGTCACCTATCAGTGTCCACCATTGCCACATCATCACTGCCCATCAGTGCCTCTTCATCAGTGAAGGAGAAAAATTACCTGTTTTCAAAATTTTATAACAAACAAACTTTTTTTTTTTCAAAATGTTATTTGTTTATTTAGCAAAAAATTAAAAAACCCCAGTGGTGATTTCATGCCACCAAAAGAAAGTTCTATTTGTGTGAAAAAAAATGATAAAAATTTAATTTGGGTACAGCGTTGCATGACCGCGCAATTGTGCTGCAATGCTCAAAGCTAAATATTCGGCCTGGGCAGGAAGGGGGTAGAAGTGCCCAGTAGGCAAGTGGTTAAGTTTAAATAGAACTCCAACCCAGGAAACCCTTGCTGGGCTTTCCCTATGTTAGAGAGTTAGCCAAAGAAAGTGTGCCTTCCTACCACAGCAGATGGTATTCCACCAATATGTTAGAAGCTTGTGGCACTAACTGCTATTAATTCTATGCAATAATCATTTTTGACATTCTTTGTCCTTGCCAACTGGATGTTGCAGCAACATGACAAATAAACAGTGTTTCTCCACACAGGCCATAACCTGGATCTGTTCGCCAAAATACGATTACGCCGCTGGATTCTTCAGAATGGAAGATGACAGACGCCAGAAGATTAAGAGTATACTAAGACTCACAGTGGAGTTTATCTGTCAGCTGACTGGAGAGGTGAGGAGGATTCTGGGAGGTCACATGACATCACTCTTATCTCTATTAATAAAACACAGACCTGACCAGAGAGGTGAGGAGTATTCTGGGAGGTCACATGACATCACTCTTATCTCTAATAATAAAATACAGACCTGACCAGAGAGGTGAGGAGGATTCTGGGAGGTCGCATGACATCACTCTTATCTCTATTAATAAAACACAGACCTGACCAGAGAGGTGAGGAGGATTCTGGGAGGTCGCATGACATCACTCTTATCTCTATTAATAAAACACAGACCTAACTACTATCTCATTGTGTTGACATCATGACTTGTATCAGCTCATATTTTTTACTTTGTATAGGATTGCATAATAGTAAGGAAGTCATCTGGTACAAATGGGAGGCCTAATCCCTCCCAGAGGCCATCCGAAAGCCCCACCATGGAATCTCCACCTCCCTCCCTGACACCTGAGCAACACCATGACTGGAAGTTGTTACAACTGATTAACAAAATCATTGAGCTGCTGACAGGAGAGGTGAGCGGTGCCTGGAATTTTGGGACATTATCCAGTAACAGATAAGTAAGTAAGGGATGTGTCTGGATGGTGACTGTATCATTGTGTGTGTCAGGTTTCTATAAGGTGTCAGGATGTCACTGTCTATTTCTCCATGGAGGAGTGGGAGTATTTGGAAGGACACAAGGATCTCTATAAGGACGCCATGAGAGGGAACCAGCCGCAGCTCACATCACTGGGTAAGAGGAGACTTAATTTCTTGTAAAGGGGAGAAGAGTATTGAGGATCCACCTAGATAATCCCATAGAGACAATATACTTATTCAGTGTGTGTGTTTCCTTCAGATGGATCCAGTAACAGAAACCCACCAGAGATGTGTCCCTATCTTCTGGATTCCCGGGACTCCACACAGGAAAGCCACAATACCCTTCAGGAAAAGGTTAAATAATCTGTAGAAACCGAAGAAGCTTTTGTAGGCCTTAAATTTGAGGTTTTCTCACCATGGTTATGCCCTCTACACATTATTTTAGGTCGTAAACCAAAAGACACCAGAGATGGCAAAATGTTCCAGTAGGGAGAAGAGGCCAGAAGAACCAGCCACAAAGACCACCGGTGAGGTCATATATTAGTGCTGCCTCGAAACTAATGCATTGTAATTACATCTGAAGAAGACAACTCTTAAAGCCATCTACACTCAAACACATTAAATGCCTTTGGCACTTTGGAGAGATGTTGTACAAAAAAGTAAATCAATCTTAAAAAATATAACAAATTTTATTCAAAATACATATTATTAAAAGATATCCATAACAGTGTACAAAGTCCTTTGATAAGCCAAAGAATCGATTTATCAACAATAAAAAATGCTATATGGCAGTAAATAGGCAGCGATGGTCAAACATTATCGTAAATCTTGACACATTTCGTGAACCAGCGTTCACTTCTTCAGAAGATACTCCATTATTGTTGATCAACCATACAAAAAAAATCTAAAAATGTACCACATACAGACCATCAGTGGTTGGATGTTGGGCGCAAAAGGAAAAGGTCCAGTCAGAAAACGCCTATACCGGGAGCTGTGGAAGAGGCGGAGAGCCACAATACCTGGGGCATATAACGGAACCACAGTGTGGAAGGTGGATATTAAAGATTAGGGCCAACACCATGTCCATATGAAAGAACCTTCATCTGCAGACCCGGAAGAAGCAACTCCCAGAGTAATTAGCATACATCTTCTCTGCTTGCTGGTTTGTGATTGGTTATCTAAACGCATTTCTGCTGATATTAAGAAAGTGTGTGTATTTTATACAGATGAATCCAGTAACAGAAACCCACCAGAGGGGTGTCCCCATCTTCTGTCTTCCCGGGAACCCTCACAGATGGCTTACTTCATCCCACAAAAAGAGGTAACTCATTCTACTCATTCTAAACCAGCTGACCAAGAACATGTTTTAAAGTGTATGCAAAGCCAAAACTTGTTTTCAATTTCAGATTGAGTAAGGAATGGTTAAAATCCCTGTCAGATTTTTGATACCCCTTGTGTCTCTTAGAGGGAGTTCCCATCAGTTCCTGTCCTGGAAATGCAACAGTGATAGGAAAGTTCTTCAAAATTAATGAAAATCCCCACTTACCCAGCTGTTACTGAAACAGGTTGTCCTCATTGTACGATTTCCATCGCCTTTTGTTCCAGTGACATCCCAAAAACTTTCTGTCCCTATAAGGAAAGTTGTGGATTGCCGATAAGGTACCTGCATCCAAATGTGATAGACTCACGTCATGTGTGCTGGCCTGGGAAAAGGAGCTCTGCAGCCACGCTCCCCAATGTGTTTTGCCCTGCCCTCAGGGCTTAGACATGGAGGAAGTAAAAGCAGCCACAGCCTAGCTCTATCTAGGCCCTGCTTCCCAACATGTTTTGCCCTTCCCTCAGGGCTTAGTCATGGAGGAAGCAAAAGCCACCTCAGTCTAGCTCTCTCTAGACCATGCTCCACGACGTGTTTCGCCCTGCCCTCAGGACATGGTCATGGAGGAGGTAAAAGCAGCATCAGCCTAGCTCCATCTAGGCCACACCCCCCAGCATGTTTTGTGGATTGCTGCTTGGATCCCTGCGTCCAAATGTGTTAGACTCACACCATGGTTGCTGGTTCGGGAGAAGAAGCCAGACTTTGAATACACTGAAAGGAGAAAGTCCTGGTCGTCACAATCCGGAAGAACCCAATAGTCATGGAAGTAAAAGCAGACTCAACCTAGCTGCGTCTAGGCTTCGCTCCCTGACGTGCTTTGCCCTTCCCTCAGTACTTAGTCATGGAGGAAGTAAAATCAGTTTCAGCCCAGCTCCGTCTAGGCCATGCTTACTGATATGTTTTGCTCTGACCTCAAGGCATGGTCATGGAGTAGGTAAAAGCAACCTCAGCCTAGCTCTGGGGCTTAGTCATGGAGGAAGTAAAAGCAGTCTCAGCTTAGCTCCGTCTAGGCCATGCTCCCCAGCGTGTTTTGTGGATTGCTGCTCAGGTCCCTGCGTCCAAATGTGTTAGACTCACACCATGGGTGCTGGTTCGGGAAAAGGTGCCTGACTTTGAATACACTGAAAGAAGAAAGTCCTAATCGTCACACTCCGGAAGAACCCAATAGTCATGGAAGTAAAAGCAGACTCCACCTAGCTGCGTCTAGGCTTTGCTCCCTGAAGTGTTTTGCCTGCTTTCAGTACCTGGTCATGGAGGAAATAAAAGCAGCTTCAGCCCACCTTCATCTAGGCCATGCTTACTGATGTGTTTTGCTCTGTCCTTGGGGCATGGTCATGGAGTAGGTAAAAGCAACCTCAGCCTAGCTCCGAGGCTTATGCCCCATACACACTATTAGATTTTCTGCAGATTTCTGTCTTCAGATTTACCAAAACCATATAATATGAGGTCAAACCTTAAGAGTTTCAATATGTTTGCAATCAGGCAGGCCCTTGCACTACATGCTTTTGGTAAATCGGAAGACAAAAATCTGCAGAAAATCTAATAGTGTGTATGGGTCATAAGTCATGGAGGAAGTAAAAGGCGTCTCAGCTTGGCTCCATCTAGGCTATGCTCCTCAAAATGTTTCTCCCTGCCCTCGGGGCATGGTCATGGAGGTAATAAAAGCAGCCTCAGCCTAGCTCCATCTAGGCCACGCTCCCTGACGTGTTTCATCCTGCCCTCAGGGCTGTGTCATGGAGGAAGTAAAAGCAGCCTCAGCCTATCTCCGGGGCTTAGTCATGGAGGAAGTAAAGGAAGTCTCAGCCTAGCTCCCTCTAGGCCATGCTCTCTGACCTTTTTTTCTCTGCCCTCGGGGCATGGTCATGGAGGAGGTAAAGCAGCCTCAGCCTAGGCCACGCTCCTTAACATGTTTTGCCCTGCTTTCGGAGCTTAGTAATGGAGAAAGTAAAAGCAGTCTCAGTCCAGCTCCGTCTAGGCCACGCTTCCAACACATTTCTTTCTGCCCCTGGGGCTTAGTCATCGAAGACTAACTCCCCGGGCAGGGTGAAACGTGTTGGGGGCGTAACCTATACAGAGCTAGTTTGAGGCTGCTTTTACTTCCATGACCATCAGGGTCCTTCCTGAGTGCAGCGATCTGGAATTTCAACTTTCTGTCCTGTTTGACAGTGGTCACCAAAACGAGAGGATGACTCAGTGAGGACACATACAATGGTAAAATGTGCCAGGAAGTCTAACATTTCCGCACTCTTGAGGAAAAAAAAGTTTTTGCTGCAAATACATTTTAACTTATACCACCACTGTTCTGCTCTCTACGCTCTACTTTAGGTACATAATCAGATAGACGCACAAGCTTTAAGGCAGACAAACGACAGTGATGATATAGAGAAGATCCGCGGGGTTCCAGCTGTTGAGACCACAGGTGATGTCATATAGCTGCTGTATCACACTGCTAGATGTTTTAATTTTACTAAACATTTGTTTAATGAGTGACTTCCCCTAAAATCTCTTGGAGTTGAGCAGAATTTGATTATCCCCCCTCCTCCTCTGCCAGCATGGACATGACAGATTGGACTTGCTTTTTGAACTGAACTGCTTGCATGAATATTCTAAGCTAGCCTTTCTCAATCTTTATAATATGGAGAACCCCTGCTAAAAATGTTTGCCATCTACAGGTCACTGATATGTAATAATCAAGGAGAAGAATGTTCCCTACATTTGTTCCATATCATTGGTTTCCGTGGCATGTTATTTGAGTGGCATTAATTGCTCATTGCTCAAGAAACCACTACAACCTCTGAAGGAACCCTAGGGTTTCACAGAACCCTGGTTAATAAAGCCTGTTGTAAGCCAATACTCAATGTATTGTTGTAGAGCTCTTTAAATAGTTCACAATATGGCATTTCTAAGACCCTGCTCTGCTCCCACCTTCTGGGCCCCTCTGTTGACCGATGGGGCCCAGACAAATGTAATTTAAGCCCTGGTAAGCAAGTAGATGTAGGGGTGTGGTCTAGTAACATCCACTTATTATTTTGGGTAGAAACAAAGCTGCCCTAGGCATTTAGCTGATGGGACCTGGGTCTAGTACAACGGTGCCAGTTGTACTGCCTTATCAGCGGCCCTGGGGTAGATAAAAAAATGTTTATGCCTTTGTTTAAAGGTCTTGCTTAATCTGGTGCCCAGAAACCAATAGTTGTTTGGGCCAGCCCACAAGGAGACACGAACTTCACCACAAAAACTGAATATTAGAGACTAGCAGTTTGTTTGCAGACAACTTTGTATAATCTGAGTATTAACTCTGTCCTCTTCACCGTGCAGTCACTCTTCTATTGCATTTCCAAGCACGTGAGTGGAGCTATGAAGATTCAAGGAGTCAACCCCCTAGTGTCTACCCAAAGTCGAAAAATATTAAATTACATGAACTGACCCCTTGAACCAGTTTAAATTCCAATTTAATAAACACATAGCCAGGGTTGGTGCCCTGCTCTTTAATGCCCCATATTTCCCAGGATGTTCTAATTCTTACTGACTCAAACTGTAGAAAAAAATATTGCTTTTCATTATTTTAACATTTTATTCTTTTCATGTTTAAACAAATTGCAGAACAAAATGGAGATTCCAAAGCCAAAACAAATAATTATTTTTCTACTTCAAACCAAACTGAAGCCAGCCCTGCTGTGGACAACTCAACGATAACCTGTGGGGATGATACAAACTCTGGTTCTGTAAAGGACACAAATAATGTCTCCAAGAGCAAAGCAACAAAAGAGAAAAAACATTTCAACGATGGAACAAGGAACTTCAACGATGTGCTTGGTCACAGCCCCATCAGTTCAAAGCAACCTGAAGCTAATGCCATAACTTCAAACCCAACTGAAATGGGCACCATCACGTCAAACCAAACTGAAAATGACACAATAATTTTAAAGCCAACAGAAGCCAATGTCATCACGTCAAACCAAGACAATGCTGACACCATCATTTCAAAGCAAATTGAAGCCGACACCATTACTTTGATGCAAACTGAAGCTAACACCATCATTTCAACCCCAACCGAAGAGGACTCCATGAATTCAAAGCAAACTGAAGCTGACACCATCACTTTGATGCAAACTGGAGCTAACACCATCATTTCAACCCCAACTGAAGAGGACATCATAAATTCAAAGCAAATTGAAGCTGACACTGACACCTCAAACCCAATTCAAGAGGATGCTATGACTTCAAATCCAACTGAAGTTGACACCATCACTTTTAATCCAACTCAAGAGGATTCCATCCCTTCAAAGCAAACTGAAGCTAATGCCCTCACTTCAAACCCAACTCAAGAGGATTCCATACCTTCAAAGCAAACTGAAACTGATGACATTACTTCAAACCCAACCAAAGAAAACATCACCACTTCAAACCCAAATGAAGAGGATGCCTTGACTTCAAATCAAATTAAAGCTGACATTACCTCTCCAAACCCAACTGAATTCAATGCCTTTACTTCAAAGCAAGATGAACCTGCAGATAGCCCTACGAGAGCTTTTAGGAGCAATATACTCCCTCGTCCTTTAATGAACACAAACAGTGTCTTCAGTCTTGAAGTACCGGAAAGTATAAGTCATAGGAACCCAGCTGAAGAGGATGCACTGATTTCAAAGCAAACTGAAGATGATGTTATTACTTCAAACCCAATTGAATCCAATGCCTCCAATTCAAAACAAGCTGAAGCTGCAGATAGCCCAACAAGAGCTTTCAGGGGCAGTATACTCCCTCATCCTTTAATTAACACAAACAGTGTCTTCAGACATGAAGAACCGAAAAATTTAAAATCTAGGAAAACCAGTGCTATGGTTGGCCAGGCCACCATCACTTCAAACCAAACTGAAGCCAACTCTGCTCCGAGTAAACCAATAGGAGCGTTCAGGGATGATGCACTCCTTCCTCCTTCTGAAGCATTGAAAAAGAATACAATTAAAAATTCCACACCTGTGGCTGGTCACAGCACCATAACGTCAAATCAAACAGAAGCCAACTCTGCTGTGAATTACCCAACAACTAGGTGCAGAGATGATGCACTCCCTGTTCCTCTAAAAGACGCAAATGACATTTTCAATTTTGAGGCAATAAAAAATAAAAGAATTAGGAACTCCAGGTCTGTGGTTGGTCATGGCATCTTCAATTTTAATCAAGCTGAAGCCAATTCTGATGTGGATACCCCAAGAAGAGCTTTCAGGGATGAAACATTCCTTGCTCCTTTAAGGAACACACCTAACCGCTTCAATTTCAAAGAGAAAACGTTAAGGATTACAATTCAAAATTCCTTAGCTATGGTTGGTCACAGAGCCGCAGTGGCAAACCAAATTGAAGCTGACCCAGTTGTGGAAAACCCAACAACCGCCTTGGACTTAACACTCCCTGCTCCTTTAAAGAAAACAAACAATGTCTCTAATTTTGAGGCAATGAAATATAAAAAAGATAATGACTCCAAGACTGTGGTTGGTCACAGCAACATAACTTCAATCCAAACCAAAGTCATCTCAGTTTTAAATAATCCAACAACAACCGGCGCAGACGAGGCACTTCCTGCTCCATTAAAGGACACCAATAACATCTCAAATTCCAAAACCACAGAGGAGAAACAAATTCAGAATTTTAGTGGTGTGGTTGGCCACAGCCCCATCACTAGAAGCCAAGCCGAAGCAAACTCCACTACAAATAACCCAACAACAACTTGCAGGGATGACGCAATCTTGGCACCTGTAAATTACACAATTGACCTCTCCAACTCAAGTGCAACAAAAAAATTGAAAACAACCACAGCTGTTGGTCAAAGCGCAATAATGTCAAGCCAAACTGAATCAGACTTAGCTTTGAAGTTTCCAACAATTGCTTATAGGGATGATACTCTCCCTGCTCCTTTAAAGGACATGGATATTGTCCGTAATCCTGAGGCAATGACAAATGAGAACATTCAGAACTCCAAGTCTACGGTTGGTCACAATGCCATAATCTCAAATCAAAGCAAAGCTGTCTTTGCTGTGCATAACCCAACAACATCTCATAGGATAGAGCCACAGATTACTCTTTTAAGCAATCCCGAGGCAATCACAAACGAGAATATTACAAACTACAAGTCTACGGTTGATCACAGTGCCATCACTTCAAACCAAGCCAAAGCTGACTCTGCTACGACTAACCCAACAAAAATTTGCAGGGAAGATTCACATATTGCGTCTTTAAAGGACACAAATAACGTCTCCAATTACGAAGAAACAAAAAAGAATACAATTTTTAATTCCACATCTGTGATCGTTTACAGCACTATCACTTCAAAGCAAACGGGGGCTGACTCTGCTTTGAATAAACCAGCAACTACCTGCAGGGACTATAGTCACGGTCCTTTTATTGACACAAATAGTGTTTCCAACTCAGACATGACAAACGGGGAAAAAAGTGGAAATCCCACATCTGCGGTTGGTCATGGTGCCATAACTTCAAACCAAACTGAAGGTGACTCAGTTGTGGAGAAACTAACAGGAGCTTTCATGGACAATACACACCCTGCTTCTTTAAAGGACCCAAGTAACATCTCCAATTCTGAGGCAATGGAAAATACAAACGTGAAGAACTCCAAGTCAACGTCTGGTCACAGTGCCCCCACTTCAAACCAAACTAAAGGTGACTCAGCTGTGTATAACCCAACAGCATCTTGTAGAGAAAATGCACATACTGCATCTTTGAAGGACACAAATCATTTCTCCAACTCTAAAGAAACAATAAAAGATAAAATTAAGAACTCCACGTCTGTGATTGTTTATAGCGCCATTACTTCAAACCGAACCGAAGCTGATTCTGCTTTTAATAAGCAAGCAACAACCTGCAGAGACCATACACTTTCTCCTCCTTTAAATTACACAAATAAGGTTTCTAACTCAGACACTGCTAACAGGGAAAACATTAAAAATCCCACACCTGTAGTTGGTCATGGTGCCATATCTTTGAACCAAACTAAAGTTGACTCAGTTGTGGAAAACCCAACAGCAGTTTGCAGGGACCATACACTCCCTGCTTCATTAACGGACACAAATAACGTCTCAAATATCCAGGTAACGAAAAAGAGATTTACTTACAGTGCCTTCACTTCAAACCAAACCGAAGCTGATTCTGCTTCGAATAAGCAAGCAACAACCTACAAGGACAATACACGTTTTCCTCCTTTATGTGACACAAATAAAGTTTCTGACTCAGACACTGCAAACAGGGAAATAATCAGAAATCCCACATCTGTGGTTGGTCATGGTGCCATAACTTTGAACCAAACTGAGGTTGACACAGTTCTGGAAAACCCAACAGCAGCTTGCAGTGACAATACACTTCCTGCTTCTTTAAAGGACACAAATAACATATCAAATTCGCAAGCAACGAAAAAGAGAATTACCTTCAGTGCCATCACTTCAAACCCAACCGAAGCTGATTATGCTTTGAATAAGCAAGCAACACCCTGCGGGGACAATACACTTTCTCTTCCTGTAAATGACACAAATAAGGTTTCTGACTCAGACACTGCTAACAGGGAAAACATTAGAAATCCCACATCTGTGGTTGGTCTTGGTGCCATATCTTTGAACGAAACTAAAGTTGACTCCGTTGCGGAAAACCCAACAGCAGTTTGCAGGGACAATACACTCCCTACTTCTTTAATGGACACAAATAACGCCTCAAATATCCAAGCAACGAAAAAGAGATTTACTTACAGTGCCTTCACTTCAAACCAAACCGAAGCTGATTCTGCTTTGAATAAGCAAGCAACAACCTGCAAGGACAATACACTTTCTCCTCCTTTAGGTGACACAAATAAAATTTCTGACTCAGACACTGCAAACAGGGAAATAATCAGAAATCCCACATCTGTGGTTGGTCATGGTGCCGTAACTTCGAACCAAACTGAGGTTGACACAGTTCTGGAAAACCCAACAGCAGCTTGCAGTGGCAATACACTCCCTGCTTCTTTAAAGGACACAAATAACATCTCAAATTTGCAAGCAACGAAAAAGAGAATTACATTTAGTGCCATCACTTCAAACCCAACCGAAGCTGATTCTGCTTCGAATAAGCGAGCAACAACCTGCGGGGACAATACACTTTCTCTTCCTGTAAATGACACAAATAAGGTTTCTGACTCCGACACTGCAAACAGGGAAAACGTTAGAAATCCCACACCTGTGGTTGGTCTTGGTGCCATATCTTTGAACGAAACTAAAGTTGACTCCGTTGTGGAAAACCCAACAGCAGTTTGCCGGGACAATACACTCCCTGCTTCTTTACCGGACACAAATAACATCTCAAATTTGCAAGCAACGAAAAAGAGAATTACATTTAGTGCCATCACTTCAAACCCTACCGAAGCTGATTCTGCTCCGAATAAGCAAGCAACAACCTGCAAGGACAATATATTTTCTCCTCCTTTAAGTGACACAAATAAAGTTTCTGACTCAGGCACTGCAAACATGGAAAAAAGTAGAAATCCCACATCTGTGGTTGGTCATGGCGCCGTAACTTCGAATGAAACTGAGGTTGACTCAGTTGTGGAAAACCCAACAGCAGCTTGCAGGAACAAAGCACTCCCTGCTTCTTTAAAGGACGAAAATAACATCTCAAATTTCCAAGCAAAAAAAAAGAGAATTGCTTACAGAGCCTCCACTTCAAATCAAACCAAAGCTGATTCTGCTTTGAATAAGCAAGCAACAAATAGCAAGGACAATACACATTCTCTTCTTTTAAGTGACACAAACCGACCCGAAGCTGATTCTGCTTCGAATAAGCAAGCAACAACCTGCAAGGACGATACACTTTCTCCTCCTTTAAGTGACACAAATAAAGTTTCTGACTCGGACACTGCAAACATGGAAAAAATTAGAAACTCCACACTTGTGGATGGTCATGCTGCCATAACTTCGAACCAAACCCAGGTTGACTCAGTTGGGGAAACCCCAACAGCAGCTTGCAGGGACAAAACACTCCCTGCTTCTTTAAAAGACACAAATAACGTCTCCTCTTTCCAACTAACAAAAAAGAGAATTACTTACAGCGCCTTCACGTTAAACCGAACTAAAGCTGATTCTGCTTTGAATAAGCAAGCAACAACCTGCAAAGACAATACACATTCTCTTCTTTTAAGTGACACAAACCGACCCAAAGCTGATTCTGCTTCGAATAAGCAAGCAACAACCTGCAAGGACAATACACTTTCTCCTCCTTTAGGTGACACAAATAAAGTTTCTGACTCAGACACCGCAAACATGGAAAATATTAGAAATCCCACACCTGTGGTTGGCCATAGTGCCATAACTTCGAACCAAACTGAGGTTGACTCAATTGTGGAAAACCCAACAGCAGCTTGCAGGGACAATACACACTCTGCTTCTTCAAAGGACACAAATAACATCTCAAGTTTCCAAGCAACAAAAAAGAGAATTACTTACAAAGCCATGACTTCAAACCGAACCGAAGCTGATTCTGCTTTGAATAAGCAAGCAACAACCTGTGGGGACAATACACTTTCTCCTCCTTTAAGTGAGACAAATAAAGTTTCTGACTCAGACACTGCAAAAATGGAAAAAATTAGAAATCCCACACCTGTGATTGGCCATAGTGCCATAACTTCGAATAAAACTGAGGTTAACTCAGTTGTGGAAAACCCAACAGCAGCTTGCAGGGACAATACACACCGTGCTTCTTTAAAGGACATAAATAACATCTCAAGTTTCCAAGCAACAAAAAAGAGAATTACTTACAAAGCCATGACTTCAAACCGGACCAAAGCTGATTCTGCTTTGAATAAGCAAGCAAAAATTTGTGGGGACAATACACTTTCTCCTCCTTTAGGTGACACAAATAAAGTTTCTGACTCAGACACTGCAAAAAGGGAAACTCCCACACCTGTGGTTGGTCACGGTGCCATGACTTCGAACCAAACTGAGGTTGACTCAGTTGTGGAAAACCCAACAGCAGCTTGCAGGGACAATACAATCCCTGCTTCTTTAAAGGACACAAATAACATCTCAAATTTCCGTGCAACAAGAAAGAGAAAAATTCAGGACTCCGATGGTGTGACGAGTTCCAGTCCCATCACTTCAAGTCATACCGAAACGTACCCAACTTCGAATAACCCAACACCAACTTGCAGGCTTGATTCACTCCTTGCTGTTTTAAAGAGGACTATTAACAAGGCCAATGCCAAAGCACCCAAAAAAATGAAAAACCCTACAACTGTGGTTGGTCACAGCACCATAACGTCAAACCAAACCAAATCGGACTCTGCTTTAAATAACCCAACAATATCTTGCAGCGATAATGCACTCCCAGCTCCTTCAAAGAGTACAGATAATGTCTCTAAGTTTGAGACCATAAATAAAATGAAGACATCCAGGTCTGTGGTTGGTCACAATGCCATAACTTTAAACCAAATCAAAACTGACTTTGCTGTGGATAAACCAACAGAATCTCATAGGATATATTCACCCTTTGTTCTTTTAAAGGATATAAATAAAGTCTATAATTATAAAGACAAAATAAAAAATACATTTCCTAACTCAGAGTCTGTGGTTGGTCACAATGCAATAGCTTCAAACCAAAGCAAAGATAAATCTGCCGTGGATAGCCCAACAACATCTCGTAGGGTAGAGTCACACATTGCTCTTTTTAAGGACACAAATGAGGTTTCCAAATCTGAAGAAACAAAAAAGAATAAAACTGAGAACTCCAACTCTGTGTTTGGTTACAATACCAGAACTTCAAACCAAAGCAAAGTTGGCTCTACTGTGGATAACCCAACAACATCTCATAGAATGGATTCGCACATTGCTCTTTTAAAGGATACAAATAATGTCTTCAATTATGAAGAGAGAGATAAGATTAAAATTAAGATCTCCAAGTCTATGGCTGGTTACAGTGCCACAACTTGCATCCAAAGCAAAGTTGAACCTACTGTGGATAACCCAACAACATCTCGTAGGGCAGATTCACAAATTGCTATTTTAAAAGATACAAATATAGTTTCCAATTATGAAGAAACAAAAAAGAATAAATCTAAGAACTCCAGGTCTGTGGTTGGTCATAGTGCCACAACTTCCATCCAAAGCAAAGTTGAATCTGCTGTGGATAACCCAACAACATCTCGTAATGTAGAGTCACAAAGTGCTCTTGTAAAGAACACAAATAATGTTTCCAATTATGAAGAAACGAAAAAGAATAAAACTAAGAACTCCAAGTCTGTGGTTGGTTACAATACCAGAACTTCAAATCAAAGCAAGGTTGGCTCTGCTGTGGATAACTCAACAACATCTCATAGGGTAGGATCACGCATTGCTCTTTTAAAAGACACAAATAATGTCTCCAATTATAAAGCAACAAAAAAGAATAAAACTAAGAACTCCAAGTCTGTGGTTGGTTACAGTACCAGAACTTCAAACCAAAGCAAAGCTGACTCTGCTGTGGATACCCCAACAACATCTCATAGGATAGATTCACACATTGTCCTTTTAAAGGGCACAAATGTCTTCAATTATGAAGAAACAACTAAGAATAAAATTAGGATCTCCAAGCCTGTGGTTAGTCACAGCGCCATAACTTCCATCCAAAGCAAATTTGGTTCTCCTGTGGATAACTCAACAACATCTCGTAGGGTAGATTCGCAAGTTGCTGTTTTAAAGGACACAAATAATGTCTCCACTCATGAAGAAACAAACAAGAATAAAATTAAGATCTCCAAGCCTGTGGTTGGTCACAATGCCATAACTTCAAACCAAAGCAAAGTTGACTCTGCTGTAAATAACCCAACAACATCTCATAGGATAGATTCACTCATTGCTCTTTTTAAGGACTCAAATGATGTCTCCAGTAATGAAGAAACAAAAAAGAATACAATTAAGAACTCCAAGCCTGTGGTTGATCACAGTGCCATAACGTCAAACCAAAGTCAAGTTGACTCTGCAGTGGATAACCCAACAACATCTCATAGGACAGAGCCACACGTTGCTCTAGTAAAGGACACAAATAAGATCACCAATTATAAAGAAACAAAAAAGAACTCCAAATCTGGGATCATCCATAGCGCCATCACTTTAAACCAAACTGAAGCTGACTCTGCTTGGAACAGGCCAGGTACAAGCTGCAGGGACAATACACTTCCTCCTCCTCTAAATGACATAAATATTGTTTCCAACTCAGATATGACTAAAGGTGAAAAAATTAAAAATCCCACATCTACAGATGATCATGGTGCCATAACTCCAAACCAAACCAATGTCTACCCAGCTGTGCATGACCCAACAGGAGCTTGCAGGGACAATACACTTCCTGCTTCTTTAAAGGACCCAAATAATGTCCCCATTTCCAAACCAACAGAAATTAAAACAATGAAGAACTCTGAGTCTGCGGTTGGTCAAGGTGCCATAATGTCAAATCAAACCGAAGTAAACTTTGCATTGAATGACCCAACAACCTCTATGCATGATAGTTTTCCTGGTCCTTTAAAAGACACAAATAATGTCTCCAACCCTGATTCAACGAAAGGGAAAGAAATGAAAAACTCCACAGCTGTGGGTGGTAACAGCACCATAGGGTCAAACAAAACTGAGACCAACTCTAATATTGATGCGCCAACGGGAGTTTGCAGTGGCGGTACACCAACTGCCCCTATGAATGGTACAAATACTATTTCGAATTCAGAGGAAACAAAGGTAAAAACCCCAAAAAATGCAAATCATGGACCTGCTCAGGTTGGCTTATCTCTGAATAACCCAACAAAAGATTGCAGTGACGACCCCACAGCCATTCCTGTGAAAGATACAGATAATGACTGTTCCAAACCTAAGGACCCAAAAGTGATGAGAAAGCGGAAGAGAGAAAGAAAGCACAAATGTCCAGATTGCGGGAAGATGTTTTTATTCAATGCACATCTGGTGGTGCATTATCGAACTCACACAGGAGAGAGGCCTTTCCCTTGTCTTGAATGTGGCAAGAGCTTTCTCTGTAAGACCCGACTTGCGGCACATAAAGTATTCCATACCAAGGAGAGGCTGTATTCTTGCTCTGAGTGCAATAAAAGCTTCTACAACAGCACTCATCTCCAGGTTCACCGAAAAATCCACAAAAATGAACGACCTTATGTATGTGCCGAGTGTGGGAAGACATTTATCCACTCATCAAACTATACCAAACATTTAGAGATTCACAAGGGAGTAAAAAACTATTTGTGCTCTTACTGCGGAAAAAGTTTTCGGCAAAGCAGCCACCTTCATTCTCATCAAAAACAGCACACAGCCGGCCACAGGTTTTCATGCCACAAGTGCCACAAAAAGTTTCAGACAGAAGGTGCCTTGATCTCTCACTATAAATCCCACCGAATCACGCCCCTTTCTTGCACTGAATGTGGCAAGCATTTTATCAACCGTGTCAGTTTCGATCGCCATCGGCGTGTACACACAGGCCACAAATTGTTGTCTTGTCCCGAATGTGGGAGATGCTTTATAAATAAAACCCATCTTTCTGTCCACCAACGGACTCACTCAGGAGAAAAACCATTTGCATGCACAAGCTGCGAAATGAGATTTAGCGATAAGTCTGCCTGGAAAAGGCACATTACAAGGCACGCACAAAAAACTCTCAAAGAGCGCCCAGCAAATGCTAAAGGTTTGGACAAGCAAAAAGGCCCAGACGTAGACACCAAGCAATTTCATTGCCTAGAATGTGAGAAATTTTACAAAACAGAGGCAAGGCTCTCAAAGCACCAAAAACGTCACCATAAAGAGAGTCCGTTTTCGTGCGGTGATTGTGGAAAACGTTTCGCCAATGAAGCACTGCTAGCTGCACATCAGAAGAGTCACCTCGCCGAAAAACACTTTTCTTGTGTGCAGTGTGGCCTGGGTTTCAAAACACAACTGGAGCTTGAAACACATCAGAAAAGTCACTCTACAAAGGCACTTTTATGCAGCATTTGCGGACGTCGTTTTGTCCATGAGGAACAACTAGCCGTGCATCAGAAAAGGCACTTGGATGAGAACCTATTTTCATGTGAAAAGTGTAACATAGCATTCAAATCACAAGCGGAACTTGAAACACATCAGAAAAGTCACCCAGAAAAGAAGTTTTCATGCATCGATTGCAAGCTTCTTTTTGCCTCCGAGAAACGCTTAGCCAAGCATCAGAGAAAGCACCATGGCATTAAACTTTTTTCATGTACGAAGTGCAGCAGAGCCTTCAAAACAGAGCTGGAGCTCGAAACACATCAGCGAAATCACCCTGAATTGAACTTAGTTTTTTGCCCTGATTGTGGTCGGCGTTTCACGAATGAGACACTCCTAGCTGCACATCAGAAGCAGCACCTCGGTGAAAAAAGGTTTCTGTGTTCCAGATGCAGTAGAGGCTTCAAAACCCAACATGATCTCAAAATGCATCAGAAAAATCACCCAGAAGAGAAGCCATTTTTATGTGGCGACTGTGGTCGACGGTTTGCTAGCGAGGCACTCTTATCTGCACATCAGGAGAGGCACGTCAGCAAAAAGCGCTACTTGTGTATGAGCTGCGGGCGCGGATTTAATGAGAAGTCGAATTTCGAAAAGCACTGTAGAGTTCACACAGGTGAAAGGCCCTATAAGTGCTCCGACTGCGAAAAGACCTTCTCCGTCAAATCTAATATGGTCCGCCACCATAAAATTCACACTGGCGAGCGCCCTTTTAAGTGTCTGGAATGCGGGAAAAGCTTCAGGGTCAAGTCTAATTTGCTCATCCACCAAAAATTGCACACTGGAGAACGAGAATTCTGCTGTGATCAGTGCCCAAAAACTTTCCGGGACAGGTCAAACTATCAGAGACACAAGAAGAGCCACACAGTAGTCAAACGGTTTACTTGCACTGAGTGCGGAAAAAGTTTTAGCAGTCCCACACAGCTGACGATACATGCAAGGACCCATTCGCGGCAAAAATTTGAGTGTGCTCATTGCGGGAAGAATTTTAAAAATAACTGGCGTTTAAATAAGCATACAAAAACTCACAAGCTGAGTATTTTATCGAAAGCAGAAAAGGTGGCGGTGTAGCTCATATTCAGCTGGCACAGACTTTCCTATACCCGGCCATGAATTCAAAACCTACTTGGAGGGTTGCAAAATGGTCCCATGCCAAAGGGTGGGTTGCAATCCTTCCAACATATCCAGGGTCTTCCCCAGTGCCTTCCATTAAATACATGCCTTGAACAGCTCCAGTATGTCTTTCCAATGAACTTCAATGGTGGAGAACTTCATGTAGCATTCAGGAGCTAGTCAATCCAGTCTCAAAGCCAACTTGGAAGAACATATTCAACTAAAAGGAGAAAAGCTCTCAAAAAGGTTACAGCTGTAATTCTTTTGGAATTTTGGCTATGCGGTATCTGAGCTAATGGTTGATTTTCATACAAGGGGTTCATAATATCTCCAGTGGTATGCTGCAACACAAAGTCATCTTGGCTCTACTTTGAGAATCCTGGTTTCATCCCAAAGAACAAGACCATCAAACCCTTGGAGAAGCGTTGTTTTTGACACTTGCATCCTTCATGCAAGTAAGATGAAGGGTGCAAGTGTCAAAAGCAATACATGAGGTGATCCTTAGTTTGACTGGTTAACCAAAAACTCTTTGAGATCCAGTGTTTTTGTTTTTTTCTGTAGCGAACAAGACATGTTTCTTTCTAAAAAAAACCTTTTCCTTCAAATGTATATAGAACAGAAAACTTGGATTCAAGTCTCGTTGTTCATTAACTCATCTACAGCAGAAAACAATATCTTCGAGTACCAGGAGAAGGGGCACCAATCCAAAACCATTGTAAATTTAGCACTTATGCCTTAATACTTGTATACGGTCTAGTGACCAAAGAGGACTTGAGCTCTGTCTGCCTTTTTCTACTTTCAGTCAGTCAACCACAAACTGGTCCAAAACTATGAAGTGTTCTTAATGTATAACCACTGAGCCAGCTTGCCAGGTA
This sequence comes from Aquarana catesbeiana, assembly GCF_042186555.1. Classification (NCBI taxonomy): domain Eukaryota; kingdom Metazoa; phylum Chordata; class Amphibia; order Anura; family Ranidae; genus Aquarana; species Aquarana catesbeiana. The sequence continues at coordinate 287,993,328 of NC_133331.1, read as the reverse complement.
ACACCTCCACTTGGCCCGACTGGTTTGGTGCTCACTGCTGTAAGATATCGTCCATTATTTTATATTTTTAATTTGTTTCTTAAAGTTTTTTATTTACTTTATATATAAAGAGATATTTTTAATATTTGCAAATACAATAGGAAAAAAGTCACCACATCCGCACAAAACTTGAGGCCTATCGAGGTGTGCTTGCCTTTGTCTCGTACATTTGCTCCCCGTAACTCAGAAAGGGGCCAGGCCGTCTTCGCCATCCTCTCCTGGAATTACTGGACAGGAAGACAGCTGTGAATAGAAAAAAAGGGTCCTCCCCTCAGGGTTGTATTTTAGATATATTTCATGGGGATACGCTCCCGAGGACCCATTCAGATTGGTGCGTTACGGCAACGCTAAATTTGAGGAGCGCCTAAGAGTTTGGCACCCATTTGCGAATATTAACTTTTTTTTTTTTTTAAATGTACACTGAATTTTAATTGAGATGTATTATGGACTTAAGGGGAATTCAACCCCGTGTACACTGGATAATGTAAATATTACAAAGTGAAAGTATTTTTTTGCAAGTTTTTTACGATTGCTGCAGCTCTTCTTACAATTCTCAGAACAGTTGATTTGGGTGTTTTAGAAAAGATTTGATGTATTCACCCTAACATTTTATGTATGGACTTCTGAACTGTTTTATTTAAATAACGGCTCCACTGGCGCAGTGTGACACCATCATTCGGCTCTGTAATGGCTGAGGCAATAAAAGGCTAAGCCCACTTTCTGTAAAAAATTGTACTTGAGGCTGAGGTCTGTGCCAAGGGATAGACCTTCAGTTATGGGAGAGGAGAAATGATGGCTGAACTACAAATACACTATATTACCAAAAGTATTGGGACGCCTGCCTTTACACGCACATGAACTTTAATGGAATCCCATTCTTGGTCCTTAGGGTTCAATAATGCGTTGGCCAACCGTTTGCAGCTATAACATTTTCAACTCTTCTGGGAAGGCTGTCCACAAGGTTTAGGAGTGTGTCTATGGGAATGTTTGACCATTCTTCCAGAAGTGCATTTGTGAGGTCATGCACTGATGTGGACAACAAGGCCTGGCTCGCAGTCTCCGCTCTAATTTATCCCAAAGGTTTTCTATCGGGTTGAGGTCAGGACTGTGCAGGCCAGTCAAGTTCCTCCACCCCAAGCACATCCATGTCTTTATGGACTTCGCTTTGTGCACTGGTGCGCAGTCATGTTGGAACAGGAAGGGGCCTTCCCCAAACTGTTCCCACAAAGTTGGGAGCATGAAATTGTCCAAAATGTCTTGGTATGCTGACGCCTTAAGAGTTCCCTTCACTGGAACTAAGGGGCCAAGCCCAACCCCTGGAAAACAACCCCACACCATAACCTCCCCTCCACCAAATGATTTGGACCAGTGCACAAAGCAAGATCCATAAAGACAGGGATGAGCGAGTTCGGGGTGGAGGAACTTGACTGGCCTACACAGAGTCTTGACCTCAACCCGATAGAACACCTTTGGGATGAATTAAAGCGGAGACTGCGAGCCAAGCCTTTTTGTCCACATCAGTGGACACACTCCTAAACCTTGTGGACAGCCTTCCCAGAAGATTTGAAGCTGTTATAGCTGCAAAGGGTGGGCCAACTCAATATTAAACCCTACGGACTAAGACTAGGATGCCATTAAAATTCACGTGTGAGTGAAGGCAGGTGCCCCAATAATTTTGGTAATATAGTGTACTTGAGGCTGAGGTCTGTACCAAGGGATAGACCTTTAGCTATAGGAGAGGAGGGAGGATGGCTGAACTGCAAAAAAGTTCTGCGTCATCACATTAATGCACCCAGCTGTGCTCATCCACCATTGACGCACTGGGGGGATATTGACAGCCACATTTTGAATAGGGATGAACTCAAGTTTGATCCACACCCAGAAGAAAGTTGTCACTCCTGCCCAATCAAAGGGCACGTGCACAAAGGGGCAGGGATGCTTATGTCATCAAATGGTGGAGAATGCGGGCGAGATGGGAATTGCAGTAATTAAATCATATCGATCCTGGAACCACGCACAATCACACTAATTTAAGAAAATAACAGAATGAGGCACAAGAAGCACCCTACAGTTCTGGTAAGGATTGAAGTGCAGTTTGTTTTTTTTGGGTCATGTATACTATGACGTGGCAAGTTACACCTTAAATATGGTTGTAGCATGGTTCTAAAGGAGGACTTTAAGCAGAAAAAAAAAGGGAATTCTGGTGGGGATAAAGAAGAGATGGTTGGGTAGTCCTCAATGTGATATGGTGGGGATAGTTCAACACTGATGTTCATGAGAAGTAATTTGGAGCCAGAATAAGTTTGAACTTGCCAACAACCACTCAGAGCTCAAAAAGTTTTTCTTCTTACTGATCTATTTTAATAGTAAATTATCTTTTGCTACTTTCGCACACTTGGCTAAAATGCAGTTTGGAAGTCGACCGTATGATGGCAATACTAATTTTACTATTATTAAAAAAAAAAAAAAGATATGAAATGAACAATTTCTTGTTTTTAATTCTTAGTTGTTTTACATACATATATCTCTAAGGGGCGACTTTTATAACATTCCTTGGATGACTGTTACAAGCTTTCACCCAGGCTTCTCAAATCTTTTCTGTATTTTTTTTCTTTTGCTATGATCTCCTATGACCATTGGCTCCATCTAGCGGCCAAAATGCGGTAAATTTTCTGATCGAGAAGTATGATGCATTTTGGTCACTAGAGGGAGCTGACAATCATAGGAGATCATAGCATTAGAGAAAATACAGAGAAAATTCATGCACCTTGGATGAATGCTTGTGACATTCGTCCAACAAAAGTTTTATTAATAGACCCCTTTTAGCTTAGGCTTTTAAAGGGAACCTATCACAAGAACGTACAGTACATCAGATCTCCTACTTTACTTAAAATGTTATGTGACCCCTCTTTTCCTGTGGGATTCAGGTTTTTATGTTGTCAGTCCCCCCCAGGAGACCGCCTCCCCCTCCTTTTGGTTGTGTGTTTCCTGGGAGAGATGGATTCAAGGATTCGCCTCCCAAGATCTTGGATATTACTGAAGTACCAGAATAGATGCAGATGCTGATTACTGGTTTGTGAGGAGTTACGCAAATGTCAAAAATGCCTTGAGGGGTGGATAGAAACCTGGAGGTACGGGCGTTCCTAGACAGGCTGCATTTGGGTGCAGTATGCCCTAGGTAACACCCACATGTGATGCTGGGCTTCCATAAGTAGAAGAGGCAGGCCTGGGACAGTCAAACTGGGGAGGAAAGGGCTAGATAGTGCTAGATGTCCTGCAGACAGTAAATGAGACGGGCTCTATCAGACTTGCTGCAGCCTCTAATGCACATGGTAAGCAGCTCACAGTGTGCAGTGAAATCAGAGTAAGCCATTTCAGTTCTGGAGAGGAGCCTGTACAACTGTGCAAGACTAAAGCTTTAAGGAAAGGCTCCGCAGCATGGACACATCATTAACCACTTAAGGACAGAGCCTCGTTTTGAGATTTGGTGTTTACAAGTTAAAATCAGGTTTTTTTGCTTGAAAATTACTTAGAACCACCAAACATTATATATATTTTTTTCTAACAACCTAGAGAATAAAATGGCGGTCGTTGCAATACTTTATGTCACAACGTATTTGCGCAGCAGTCTTACAAGCGCACTTTTTTTGGAGAAAATGCACTTTTTTTAAAATAAAAAAAAGACAACAGTAAAGCTAGCCCAATTTTTTTTTATATTGTGAAAGATGATGTTACGCCGAGTAAATTGATACCCAACATGTCACGCTTCAAAATTGCGCCCGCTCGTGGAATGGCGACTTTTACCCTTAAAAATCTCCATAGGCGACATTTAAAAAATTCTACAGATTTCATGCTTTGAGTTAGAGAATTATTGCTCTCGCTCTAACGATCGCGGCGATACCTCACATGTGTGGTCTGAACACTGTTTTTATATGCGGGCGCTTCTCACGCGAGCTTGGCGGAATGGGGCGCGTTAAAAAATTTTTATTTTTTTTTGCTTATTTATTTTACTTTTTATTTTTACACTGTTCTTTAAAAAATTGTCACTTTTATTCCTATTACACAAAATGTAAACATCTCTTGCTATAGAAATAAAACATGACAGGACCTCTTAAATATGAGATGTGGGATCAAAAAGAACCTCAGATCTCATATTTACACTAAAATGCAATAAATAAAAAAAGTCGTTTAAAAAAAAAAAAATATCCCTTTAAGAGCTGTGGGCGGAAGTTACGTTTTGACGTCTCTTCCGCCCTGCAATGGTATGGACACTGGTGGGGGGCATCTTCCCCTCACTCAGCTCCATACAAAGCCAGGGAGAAGGATCCAATCGCCTTTGCCAGCGGCTCCGGTAAGCGGTGGAGGGAGGCCCCCCTCCCACCGCCGATAGTGATCATGCGGCGAATCCGCCACTGAGACCACTTTTATCTGAAAGCCGACCGCCCGCTGAAGTGGATAGCGGGGTTATGGCAGCTAGCTGCTGCCATAACAATATTTATCTTCAAACAGCCGATATATAACGACCACGGGCGGTTGGCAAGTGATTAAGAATATACACTATATTACCAAAAGTATTGTGACGCCTACCTTTACACGCACATGAACTTTAATGGTGTCTTAGTCCGTAGGGTTAAATATTGAGTTGGCCCACCCTTTGCAGTTATAACAGCATCAACTCTTCTGGGAAGGCCGTCCACAAGGTTTAGGAGTGTGTCTATGGGAATGTTTGACCATTCTTCCAGAAGCGCATTTGTGAGGTCAGGCACTGATGTTGGACAAGAAGGCCTGGCTCGTAGTCTCCACTCTAACTCATGCCAAGGTGTTCTATCGGGTTGAGGTCAGGACTGTGTGCAGGTCAGTCAAGTTCCTCAACCCCAAACTCCCTCATCCATGTCTTTATGGACCTTGCTCTGTGCACTGGTCTGAATCATTTAGTGGAGGAGGGATTATGGTGTGGGGTTGTTTTTCAGGGTTTGGCCCCTTAGTTCCAGTGAAGGGAACTTTTAAGGCGTCAGCATACCAAGACATTTTGGACAATTTCATGCTCCCAACTTTGTGGGAACAGTTTGGGGATGTCCTCTTCCTGTTCCAACATGACTGCCCACCAGTGCACAAAGCAAGGTCCAGAAAGACATGGATGAGGGAGTTTGGGGTGGAGGAAATTGACTGGCCTGCACAGAGTCCTGACTTCAACCCGATAGAACACATTTGGTATGAAGTAGAGCGGAGAATGCAATCCAGGCCTTCTCGTCCAACATCAGTGCCTGACCTCACAAATGCTCTTCTGGAAGAATGATCAAACATTCCTATAGACACACTCCTAAACCTTGTGGACGGCCTTCCCAGAAGAGTTGAAGCTGTTATAGCTGCAAAGGGTGGGGCCAACTCAATATTGAACCCTACGGACTAATGGGGCGTACACACGGTCGGACTTTTCGTCTACAAAAGTCCGACAGACTTTTAGCGGACTTGCGGCAGACTTTCTTACGAACGGACTTGCCTACACACGATCACACAAAAGTCCGACGGATTCGTACGTGATGACGTACACCGGACTAAAATAAGGAAGTTGATAGCCAGTAGCCAATAGCTGCCCTAGCGTGGGTTTTTGCCCGTCGGACTAGCACACAGACGAGCGGATTTCTGGGTCCGGTGTAGTTACGACGTAAAGATTTGAAGTATGTTTCAAATCTAAAGTCCGTCAGATTTGAGGCTGGAAAAGTCCGCTGAAAGTCCGGGGAAGCCCACACACGATCGGATTGTCAGCCAGCTTTAGTCCGTCGGCGTCCGTCGGACTTTTGTAGACGAAAAGTCCGATCGTGTGTACGCGGCATTAGACTGGGATGTCATTAAAGTTCATGTGCGTGTAAAGGCAGGCGTACCAATACTTTTGGTAAAATAGTGTATTTTTTTTATTAAAGCGGGGCAGGCTTAAAACATCCATTACATTTTTATTGCTGTGCCCCCCATAGAGGAGACTTCTTACTTTCTGTCCAAGAGTCCAGTCACTTAATTCCTGTTACTTAGACAGGAAGTGAGGGGGCCACCTCGAAAAAAAGGGGGCATGGAAAACATTTAAATGCAGGTTTGAATCAATAATGAATAAGGACACCAGACACCGAGTGTGTTTTTATTGCTTTTATTACATTTTCATCACTTCTTTCGGAATAGAAGACATACGCCAATTAGAGCCCAACTAGATACTTGCTTTACTACTTGCCCTACAAGATACCCTCCCCCACCCACTACCAACCATTCACTATAAACGCCTCCAGCAAGACGCACATCACATCCCATTATATCTATGTGATTTTCCCTTCTTTATCTAGGTCATGCACTGAACTTTAACCTCTTATGACAGCCTAACTCATATACAGTATCTCACAAAAGTAAGTACAACCCTCACATTTTTGTAAATATTTTATATCTTTTCATGTGACAACACTGAAGAAATGACACTTTGCTACAATGTAAAGTAGTGAGTGTACAGCTTGTATAACGGTGTAAATTTGCTGTCCCCTCAAAATAACTCAACACACAGCCATTAATGTCTAAACCACTGGCAACAAAAGTGAGTACACCCCTAAGTGAAAATGTCCAAATTGGGCCCAATATGGACATTTTCCCTCCCCGGTGTCATGTGACTAGTTAGTGTTACAAGGTCTCAGGTGTGAATGGGGAGCAGGTGTGATAAGTTTGGTGTTATCGCTCCCACACTCTCATACTGGTCACTGGAAGTTCAACGTGGCACCTCATGGCAAAGAACTCTCTGAGGATCTGAAAAAAAGAATTGTTGCTCTACATAAAGATGGCCTAGACTATAAGAAGATTGCCAAGACCCTGAAACTGAGTTGCAGCACGGTGGCCAAGACCATACAGCGGTATAACAGGACAGGTTCCACTCAGAACAGACCTCGCCATGGTCGACCAAAGAAGTTGAGTGCATGTGTTCAGTGTCATATCCAGAGGTTGTCTTTGGGAAATAGACATATGAGTGCTGCCAGCATTGCTGCAGAGGATGAAGGGGTGGGGGTCAGCCTGTCAGTGCTCAGACCATACGCCACACACTGCATCAAATTGGTCTGCATGGCTGTCGTCCCAGAAGGAAGCCTCTTCTAAAGATGATGCACAAGAAAGTCTGCAAACAGTTTGCTGAAGACAAGCAGACTAAGGACATGGATTACTGGAACCATGTCCTGTGGTCTGATGAGACCAAGATAAACTTATTTGGTTCAGATGATGTCAAGCGTGTGTGGCGGCAACCAGGTGAGGAGTACAAAGACAAGTGTGTCTTGCCTACAGTCAAGCATGGTGGTGGGAGTGTCATTCTCTGGGGCTGCATGAGTGCTGCCGGCACTGGGGAGCTACAGTTCATTGAAGGAACCATGAATGCCAACATGTACTGTGACATACTGAAGCAGAGCATGATCCCCTCCCTTTGGAGACTGGGCAGCAGGGCAGTATTCCAACATGATAACGACCCCAAACACATCTCCAAGATGACCACTGTCTTGCTAAAGAAGCTGAGGGTAAAGGTGATGGACTGGCCAAGCATGTCCCCAGACCTAAACCCTATTGAGCATCTGTGGGGCATCCTCAAACGGAAGGTGGAGGAGCGCAAGGTCTCTAACATCCACCAGCTCTGTGATGTCATCATGGAGGAGTGGAAGAGGACTCCGGTGGCAACCTGTGAAGCTCTGATGAACTCCATGCCCAAGAGGGTTAAGGCAGTGCTGGAAAATAATGGTGGCCACACAAAATATTGACATTGTAGGCCCAATGTGGACATTTTTCATTTAGGGGTGTACTCACTTTTGTTGCCAGTGGTTTAGACATTATTGGCTGTGTGTTGAGTTATTTTGAGGGGACAGCAAATTTACACTGTTATACAAGCTGTACACTCACTACTTTACATTGTAGCAAAGTGTCATTTCTTCAGTGTTGTCACATGAAAAGATAGAAGAAAATATTTACAAAAATGTGAGGGGTGTACTCACTTTTGTGAGATACTGTATGTGGCAGCACAGTAAGTGGTATAGAGGAAAGAATTCACCCCCGAGTGCCACACACCATCAGGACCCGACAATCACTATAGCAGAAGCAGCCTCAGCCCAGCCTGGTCCAGGCTATGCCCTTCAACGTGTTTCACCCTACCACGTGGCTTAGTCATAGAGTTGGGCCTTAAAGTGATATTAAAGGCAATGTTTTGTTTTTAAATAACAAACATAATTACCTGTTCTGTGCAATGATTTTGCACAGAGCAGCCCCAACCCTCCTCTTCTTGGGTCCCCCGCTGGCGCTCCAGGCCCCTCCCACCTAAGCAAGCTCGCTCCCGAGCCACTGCTCTGCATGTCCATTCACAAACAGAGCCACGGCTCAGCCCCGCCCCCTCTCTTTTCTCAGTGGCTCCCTCTGCTGTCTCAGCCAACAAGGAGGGAGAGGCCCCAGAGACCCGAGGCACTGATGCACATCGCTGGATCGCCATGGGGCTCAGGTAATTATTGAGGGGCTGCTGCAGGTAAAAGAACATCCTGCCTTTAAAACCACTTTAACACCAATGTGCCACATATATGTGTCGCTGTGTTATTTTTTATGGGGGGCACTCATTCGGAGCCCACAGAACTCACTTTCACTAACAGCTCATGGTCAACTATTGATGATCGGGACCTGGTAGGATGAGCTCCCCATGACATCATCGCTGTGTAGCTAATCACAGTGCTGCATGACCGGTAGCCCCTCCTATTGGTCTTGGGTGCCATGGCCCTTCCGCCATGCAATTTCGATTTTGCTAAGTTCTATACCCTACAAGAATTTTAGCAAGCTTTGTTAGTACAGAAGGTATTCACGTCTCAATCCATCAAATATCCAAAAAATAAAAAGAATATTCCTTATTTTTTGGTTCAGTGGGCGGGGGACGTGTTCCAAAAGGGATTATTTCACCATTATAGTTCCTGAGGGACTAAAGAAGAAGAACTTGTGATTCCACCAACCGACATTAGTTTTCCATAAGACCGGCCTGTGAACTAGGCTAATACTATCTGTTGAGCCTCCCCACATGGTAGAAGTGGTCATCTTCTAGGTTCACTTGGAAAGTCTGAACTTTTGTTAGACTCAAGGAGTGGGGGGGATTTCCTCTGAGTGGTTTACCAACGTTGGTGAAGTTAGACTCAAGGAACAGGGGCTTTCCTTTCAGTGGTTTACCAACGTTGGTGAAGTTAGACTGAAGGAACAGGGGCTTTCCTCCGAGTGGTTTACCAACGTTGGTGAAGGATTCATCTCCTACAAAAGCTTTTCGTGTTCACTGTAACATGATGTTATCCCCATGAGTCCTCGAATGTTTGAGAAAGTCTGACTTATTCCTGTAACTCCTTCCACACACAGAGCAGGAAAATGGAGTCTCTCTCGTGTGGACCCTCTCGTGCCGGATGAGAGCCGAATTGCAAACAAAGCCTTTGCCACAGATGGGGCAGGAAAATGGCTTCTCCTCCATGTGATATTTCTGGTGTATCCTTAGCTCCGAGGAGCTGACGAAAGACTTCTCGCAGGTCGAGCATGAGTAGGGCTTCTCTCCCGAGTGGATGCGCTCATGGACAACGAGGTGCGACCGGACAACGAAGCCTTTCCCACAAACATGGCAGGTGAAAGGCCTTTCCCCTGTGTGAGTTCTTTGGTGGACGGCGAGAATAGAGCTTCGGGAAAAACACTTGCCACAGTCGGGGCAGGAGAACGGCTTATTTTCCCCGTGGCTCTTTTTGTGCTTCTCAAAAGACGTCCCGTACTTGAAGCACTTCCCGCACACTGAACAAGAGTATTCTGTCTCCTTGCTATGAGCTCTCTCGTGCCGGCTGAGGTAGGAACTGTTGTTGAAGGTCTTCCCGCACACCGAACAGGAGTACGGCTTCTGCCCCGTGTGAATCCTCCGGTGGATGATGAGGTTGGAGCTGCTGATGAAGCATTTCCCGCACTCTTCACAGGAGTAAGGTCTTTCGCCAGTGTGGCTCCGGCGGTGGGTGATGAGGTTGGACTTAGAGGAAAAACACTTGCCACAGTCAGAGCACTGGAATGGCTTCTCTCCGGTGTGGACTCGATGATGGGCCAGAAGCTCTACTTTATAGCGAAAGGACTTCCCGCACAAAGAACAGATAACTCCGTTCCTTTTGGTCTGAAGACTTGGATCAAAGTCCTCAAAGTCTTTGCTATCAGGAGATGTGCACTGTGTATCTTCCACAATAAATGTGGCGACTGTGAAATCCTCTACATCTCCTGAAAGGTGTTCTTCCGTAATGTGATGAGTGGGAGTAGATGTTTCAGAAGCTCCTTCATGTGAGAGGGGTTCGTCCTTCACCTCAGCAGATTGTATCTGATGTATATGTGTGGAGACATAAGAGTCGGGGAAATGTTTTCTAGGTGAGGGGGGATCCTTAACCTGAGTAGAAGAACATTGTGTCTGATGTAGGGGTGTAGAAGTGTTGGGATGTGGGGAGTATTCTCCTTTTTCCAGTGAGAGGAGCTCGTCCTTAATAGGAGTCAGTATGGGACCCATGTGACTGGATTGTGTAGAAGAACCAAAGTGCAGCAGAGGTTCCTCGCTTGACACAATCTCCTCCTCCAAACGAGTAACTGAACAATCTGCAGAGTTGTTTAGTAGATGTTTTTCACATTCCATGGGTTTCTTTTCAAGATAATCAGACGTAGGTTTGGCTTTGTCATCTCTACTTGAACCTGTTAATATAAAAATGAATTAGAATTCCTCCAATTTTACGAGAAACATTAGAGGTCCCATCATTCTTATTCTTTCAGCACCATCACCATAATACATGTATTATAAATGTGTTGCCTTCAAAATCCATTATACCTTCACCAAACCGTACCTGGAGATGTGAGGGGCGGCCGGCTCTCCATCATGACGTCCTTGTAGAGGTCCTTGTGTCCTTCTAAATACTCCCACTCCTCCATGGAGAAATAGACAGTGACATCCTGACACCTTATAGGAACCTGACACACACAATGATACAGTCACCATCCAGACACATCCCTTGTCTGTTACTGGATAATATAAAATAGCGTTTCACCAGGCCTGCAGAAACTACTACTCAGCGCCAAGCACCCAAAAGAGCCCAAGATGTAGATAGAATTAAAAAGAATAATTAAAAATGGTTACCATAAATAAACATCAGTAAACACTTACAAACTGAAAGTCAATGATTGAACTCTACTGTGTCTGTTTAAGCAGAGAGACAATCTAATAAGCAGCAGCTGTCTCATACCAAAAGAACAGGGTAAAAAATACACATAAAAACAGTGTTATAAAATAATCCACATTTAGACTAAATTAATCCACTAGACAGCGCTAATGTTGAGCAATTGAAACTTGTGGCCAACAACACATAGGGACAAACTTATAACAGAAAAAAGTCCTTTAACAGAAATCCCTTGTAAAGGGAAGTGATGAAAGTCCAGGGTGTAATACAGAAAATCTGCAGGTGATCTTTAAGAGAGAATCCTCCACATGCACCTTCCACCGATCACTTGTAAAATCCACCCGGTGACAAGCACTCACCCCCTAGGGGGTTAAACTCACCAGAAAAGGGGAGTAATAAGGCCTTCAGCGATAGTGTGTTGTCATCATCACAGTAAACAGGGTCACAGGTTAGCAGGGCTCATAATGAATCAAAGAACAAAAAAGAGATGCACATAGCGTAATCCTATTTAATGATTCCAAACCCTTGTATACAGACACAAACCCCCCTTCAATAAATATACGTACATCAAATAAAATAAAACAAGCAATCAAACAGGCAGGTAGTGTGTAACTTCACCCAGAGCCGTCAGCGCCGCTACTCAGGAAGGCAGCGATACTTCCTGGTTGTGCAGATGATCCAGGTGGAGCGCACACGTCACTTCCGGCGTCGTATTGGCCACGCCCTGACGCGTTTCGTCATATCCTTTGACTTCAACAGAGGGCGTGGTCATACGACGTAATGGCCAGTTTATATACACCCCTCACATGTCGCTCAGCCAATCAGAACGAAACTGCGGGGACAGCGAATGCACGTCACCGGCACCAGCCTCACTGACAGCTTAATATAAGCGGCATGCAGGGACACAAACAGCACTGCACTAATCAAATATAGACCATGATTGTGGAGTAAGCACAGATAACCTTGATCAGAATATATTACTCAAATGACGTCCACATATGTATCTCAACATTATGGATCACTAATCATAGGCAGCAAGTGTTCACTCCAAAACCATATTAAATATATAACTTTGATACATGGCACAATCATTGACATAAAATTGAATACCAATTAATATGCACATTAAGAATATAGATGTAAAGGAAAGACCTTAATCAGTTAGATACCTGATCTTCCTATATTTCATGCGCATATATTACAAACTTCTATTAAATAGGTATAAGGCGGGACCATACACACGATCAAAAGCCCCAACTGACACAGATCATGCTAGCCTTAATATTATACCAAGACTAGCGAATATTTAAATTAATATTAAATTAATCAAATAAAAATAAGAATAAGAATAAAAGAAAAAAATTTTTATATAAATATAAAAATAAAATTAAAATATATAAAGATAGAGAGGCAACAAATCGCACAACACTAAAAATCGCATATAAATTCAGAAATGAATAATTACAGATAAAATAAATCTAAATCTAATTTTTTAGGCGCCAACCTTAAATTAGAAATTCCATTCAAAAACGCAGAGATATGTCGTAAACAGAGTGACTAGGAAATCGCATAAAAATGAAAATAAACCTAATCCCAATCTCCATGTGAGAATCAGATAATTATCCACTCTGCATGACCACATGAAGGCAAAACTTATGTAATAAGGAGAAGCAGGAGAGAGGCCGAGCTATATGAGTCGGTCGAAAAAATCGCATAATGTATAGATCGAATAAATCGCATACTAAAATAGAATGGGATAAACACCAATCTCCCAATAGAGGTCAGGTGGTCATATGAGCTATACAAAGGTAGATCATATAACATAAAGATATAGGCCACTATAACCTCACTAACGCAAAATCAAACTGCTAATAGAACTAAAAAGACAACCGTAAATCACACACATTAGTAGTCGCTTATAAAGCAGTTGATATCCAGGTCCACATTAAGTCCCCGTGGTGCCAAAGTGTCAGACATGAAGATCCACTGGGTCTCTCTTCTTGACAGATCACGGATCAGATTGGACCCTCTCCACTTTGGCTTCAGATGATCTATACCCCAAAACTTGAGGCCTGAGGGATCTTGGTTATGTTTAAGTTTAAAGTGGAGTGATACATTGTGGTCTTTAAAGCCAATCTTTATGTTCGCTATATGTTCTGCAATCCTAACCCTCAGAAGTCTTTTTGTGCGTCCTATATACATAAGGCCGCAGGGGCATTGCATAGCGTATACCACGTAAGCCGTATTGCACGTAATAAATTCATTAATACTGAATTCTCTACCGTTGGAAGGGGATGTGAAACTTTCAAGAGCTCTCATTGGTCTACCCACTTCCCTACATGCCCGACATCTCCTACAGCTATAGAATCCTTTTTTATTCCAGAAGGTTAAAGGTCTGGGAGGGGGGTCAAGCACCTTTCGCACTATCTTATCAGCAAAGCTGTGAGCCCTTCTGTAAATGAATTTCGGTCTACATGGCAGAACAGGGCCTAGAGTTTTGTCCATACATAACACATGCCAATGGGCATTAAAAATGTCTTCCACCTCCCTATATTGGGAGTGGAACCCTGATAGGAAGCTCCATTCATGACCTTCGTTATTTTGGACCTTAGGTCGATCCATCAGAAAGGAGTCTCTAGGCCGTATGGCCAATTCATGAATGGTGGAGTCCAAGGCCTCCCCCGCATAACCTTTTTCCACAAACTTTTTTCTAACAACCTGGGCCTGTCTTAAAAAGTCTGCATCATTGGAACAGTTTCTTTTTACCCTAGTCAGCTGACCCTTGGGTATGTTTTTCAACCACTTAGGGTGATGCCCACTATTAATAGGCAGATAGCTGTTGGAATCTGTAGGTTTAAAATACACTCTAGTGCCCAATCCATCCCCTTGCCTAAAGATGTTTAGATCTAAGAAGTGTATGTCACTTTGGCTAAACTCACTGGTTAGTCTGATGTTGTTGTTATTAGAATTAAGCTCCTGGAGGAATTCATGTAAACTGTCACTAGACCCTTCCCAAATAAAAAACAAATCGTCTATATATCTTTTGTATAGTAGCAGTTGAGTACGGGTAGTGGAGAATATCTTTTTGTCTTCCCATTCCCCCATAAACAAATTTGCTATGCTCGGGGCAAATTTTGCCCCCATCGCAACACCTTTACGCTGGGAGAAAAAATGCCCATTGAACCAGAAGAAGTTATGGCTAAGACAAAAGTCTAATGCATTTCTGATGAACATTTTCTGATTATGTGGCAGGTCATCTCGCTGACTTAAAGCCCAATTAAGGGCTAAAAGAGCATCGTCATGCTGTATGACAGAATAGAGAGATGCCACATCAGCCGTTACAAGGTATAACTCTTGTTTGCCGGTTAAATCCACCTGTTGCAGAATCTGCAAGAGACTCTTAGTGTCTCTTAAATACGCCTTAGTGCGCATAACACTCGCCTGAAGGAAGTGGTCAAGGTATTGTCCCATCCGAGATGTGATGGAACCAATACCATTGACTATGGGTCTCCCTGGAGGTTGGTTCAGATCCTTATGGATCTTGGGCAAGGTATAAATCGTGGGGATTCTACTATCACTTGGTACAAGGTACCTTCTTTCTTTACTAGATAGAACCCCCATCGAAAAACCCATTTCAACCAAGTTCCTAAGATCCTTCTCATACTGTCCTGAGGGGTCTTTAGATAATCTCACATATGTTTGATCATCACTTAGCATCTCAGTGAGCTGATTTACATAAAAGTCCTTATTCAAAATAACTACCCCCCCCCCCCTTATCTGCTGGCCTGATAACAATCTCCTTCCTTTTCTCAAGCAAGGAGATCCCATCCATAATATGCTGTGGATTAACATTCTTTTTTGGTACCAACTGTTCTAGATCCCGAGTAATATATTCTGATCAAGGTTATCTGTGCTTACTCCACAATCATGGTCTATATTTGATTAGTGCAGTGCTGTTTGTGTCCCTGCATGCCGCTTATATTAAGCTGTCAGTGAGGCTGGTGCCGGTGACGTGCATTCGCTGTCCCCGCAGTTTCGTTCTGATTGGCTGAGCGACATGTGAGGGGTGTATATAAACTGGCCATTACGTCGTATGACCACGCCCTCTGTTGAAGTCAAAGGATATGACGAAACGCGTCAGGGCGTGGCCAATACGACGCCGGAAGTGACGTGTGCGCTCCACCTGGATCATCTGCACAACCAGGAAGTATCGCTGCCTTCCTGAGTAGCGGCGCTGACGGCTCTGGGTGAAGTTACACACTACCTGCCTGTTTGATTGCTTGTTTTATTTTATTTGATGTACGTATATTTATTGAAGGGGGGTTTGTGTCTGTATACAAGGGTTTGGAATCATTAAATAGGATTACGCTATGTGCATCTCTTTTTTGTTCTTTGATTCATTATGAGCCCTGCTAACCTGTGACCCTGTTTACTGTGATGATGACAACACACTATCGCTGAAGGCCTTATTACTCCCCTTTTCTGGTGAGTTTAACCCCCTAGGGGGTGAGTGCTTGTCACCGGGTGGATTTTACAAGTGATCGGTGGAAGGTGCATGTGGAGGATTCTCTCTTAAAGATCACCTGCAGATTTTCTGTATTACACCCTGGACTTTCATCACTTCCCTTTACAAGGGATTTCTGTTAAAGGACTTTTTTCTGTTATAAGTTTGTCCCTATGTGTTGTTGGCCACAAGTTTCAATTGCTCAACATTAGCGCTGTCTAGTGGATTAATTTAGTCTAAATGTGGATTATTTTATAACACTGTTTTTATGTGTATTTTTTACCCTGTTCTTTTGGTATGAGACAGCTGCTGCTTATTAGATTGTCTCTCTGCTTAAACAGACACAGTAGAGTTCAATCATTGACTTTCAGTTTGTAAGTGTTTACTGATGTTTATTTATGGTAACCATTTTTAATTATTCTTTTTAATTCTATCTACATCTTGGGCTCTTTTGGGTGCTTGGCGCTGAGTAGTAGTTTCTGCAGGCCTGGTGAAACGCTATTTTATCTTATCTTTAGTTGTATTCCTTGGCAGCCATGGATGCCCTCCAGTTCCTAAGCAGTAGAACGATTGATATCAATGCCATTTTTGCAATCAATGAGCAGGCTACTGCACAATCTAATATCAATGGGATACTGACTGCTTTAGGAAATGTGCTAGAAAAACAGGTCCGCACTTGGTGGGACATCTGCACATTCGAGCAGTATATTAAAGAGAAAATTTTAGTTAGAAGTTTGAGATGGGAGGGAGCTCCCCAGGATGGACTAGATGACCCGGAATCTATGCAAGAATGGTATGAGTTTTTTACCAATATGGGTTTTAAATTGCAAGATCTGGTTCTGGCTCGTAAACGTAAGAAAATGTCCATCTTGGAGGGTAAAATTAATGAGTTTCGTATGCAGCTTGAACATGTGAAGGATACCCAACAAGTATTAGAGTTTAATACTCGCATAAAAAAGAAGCTAGAAAAGATTGACAGAGATACACAGAAGAAAAAATCAAAGAAGTTTCATAGGGACCTTAATGATTTTAGGTCCAACACTGTGTATGTCTGGCAACAGGCTAAGATACCTGCTAGCGTATCTAACAATACTAATGTGGTATCTGGGGAAGGATCAAATTGTCGCACAACTAAACCGCCCAACACTGGTACTCAGGCTGGGGGTAATAAGAGGTCGGAGAGATCCAGTTATCCTACTGGTATCTCTGCCACTCCCGCTAGGGGGGAGGCTGCTTACGCTGGAAGGGAAGACAGGGCAAGTGAGTCCTATCAGCCACGTAATCACTTACCTAGTGGTAATAATTATCAAGTCCCTGTTTATAATAGATTTGACCCTTTGAGAGATAATGGAGGAAGAGCTGCTGAATCCTCACCCCGTCCTTTTTTAGGGAGAGGGAGAGGCTGGCAGAGACGAGGCCGGGGGAACTCCTACCGAAGGGGGAGACCTCCAGGCCAGGGTTGGGGGAGGCAGGATCATCATGCACCTCCATGGAGGGAGCGCCCATGGCGGGAGGACGAATACCCCTATTACCCCAATCAATGGAGAGAAGAACAAGGGGCTGTAGGGCAGGGAGAAGGTCCCAGAAAAAGAAGGAGAGAGCAGGAATAGGAGGTATTTTTAACTTGAGCAATGTGACCTTATCACACAAAGAAACGAATATTTTGCATTTAGGCCTAAAGTGTGGTCTGAAAAGACCAGTTAGCAAGTTCGATGTATTTATCGATGTTCATAAGTACATAAGGAAAGTTAATATTAAAAAATATTTTCTTAACAAAGCACCACGGCCGTCTACAATTAATGAGTTAGGTCCAGTGGACAGTGGGCTTAAGAATAGGTCCCTGTTCAACCCCCCTAATAGCGCTAACCAGCATATTGAGGTCTTTAAGGGACTAGTTTTGCGGGATCTAGAACAGTTGGTACCAAAAAAGAATGTTAATCCACAGCATATTATGGATGGGATCTCCTTGCTTGAGAAAAGGAAGGAGATTGTTATCAGGCCAGCAGATAAGGGGGGGGGGGTAGTTATTTTGAATAAGGACTTTTATGTAAATCAGCTCACTGAGATGCTAAGTGATGATCAAACATATGTGAGATTATCTAAAGACCCCTCAGGACAGTATGAGAAGGATCTTAGGAACTTGGTTGAAATGGGTTTTTCGATGGGGGTTCTATCTAGTAAAGAAAGAAGGTACCTTGTACCAAGTGATAGTAGAATCCCCACGATTTATACCTTGCCCAAGATCCATAAGGATCTGAACCAACCTCCAGGGAGACCCATAGTCAATGGTATTGGTTCCATCACATCTCGGATGGGACAATACCTTGACCACTTCCTTCAGGCGAGTGTTATGCGCACTAAGGCGTATTTAAGAGACACTAAGAGTCTCTTGCAGATTCTGCAACAGGTGGATTTAACCGGCAAACAAGAGTTATACCTTGTAACGGCTGATGTGGCATCTCTCTATTCTGTCATACAGCATGACGATGCTCTTTTAGCCCTTAATTGGGCTTTAAGTCAGCGAGATGACCTGCCACATAATCAGAAAATGTTCATCAGAAATGCATTAGACTTTTGTCTTAGCCATAACTTCTTCTGGTTCAATGGGCATTTTTTCTCCCAGCGTAAAGGTGTTGCGATGGGGGCAAAATTTGCCCCGAGCATAGCAAATTTGTTTATGGGGGAATGGGAAGACAAAAAGATATTCTCCACTACCCGTACTCAACTGCTACTATACAAAAGATATATAGACGATTTGTTTTTTATTTGGGAAGGGTCTAGTGACAGTTTACATGAATTCCTCCAGGAGCTTAATTCTAATAACAACAACATCAGACTAACCAGTGAGTTTAGCCAAAGTGACATACACTTCTTAGATCTAAACATCTTTAGGCAAGGGGATGGATTGGGCACTAGAGTGTATTTTAAACCTACAGATTCCAACAGCTATCTGCCTATTAATAGTGGGCATCACCCTAAGTGGTTGAAAAACATACCCAAGGGTCAGCTGACTAGGGTAAAAAGAAACTGTTCCAATGATGCAGACTTTTTAAGACAGGCCCAGGTTGTTAGAAAAAAGTTTGTGGAAAAAGGTTATGCGGGGGAGGCCTTGGACTCCACCATTCATGAATTGGCCATACGGCCTAGAGACTCCTTTCTGATGGATCGACCTAAGGTCCAAAATAACGAAGGTCATGAATGGAGCTTCCTATCAGGGTTCCACTCCCAATATAGGGAGGTGGAAGACATTTTTAATGCCCATTGGCATGTGTTATGTATGGACAAAACTCTAGGCCCTGTTCTGCCATGTAGACCGAAATTCATTTACAGAAGGGCTCACAGCTTTGCTGATAAGATAGTGCGAAAGGTGCTTGACCCCCCTCCCAGACCTTTAACCTTCTGGAATAAAAAAGGATTCTATAGCTGTAGGAGATGTCGGGCATGTAGGGAAGTGGGTAGACCAATGAGAGCTCTTGAAAGTTTCACATCCCCTTCCAACGGTAGAGAATTCAGTATTAATGAATTTATTACGTGCAATACGGCTTACGTGGTATACGCTATGCAATGCCCCTGCGGCCTTATGTATATAGGACGCACAAAAAGACTTCTGAGGGTTAGGATTGCAGAACATATAGCGAACATAAAGATTGGCTTTAAAGACCACAATGTATCACTCCACTTTAAACTTAAACATAACCAAGATCCCTCAGGCCTCAAGTTTTGGGGTATAGATCATCTGAAGCCAAAGTGGAGAGGGTCCAATCTGATCCGTGATCTGTCAAGAAGAGAGACCCAGTGGATCTTCATGTCTGACACTTTGGCACCACGGGGACTTAATGTGGACCTGGATATCAACTGCTTTATAAGCGACTACTAATGTGTGTGATTTACGGTTGTCTTTTTAGTTCTATTAGCAGTTTGATTTTGCGTTAGTGAGGTTATAGTGGCCTATATCTTTATGTTATATGATCTACCTTTGTATAGCTCATATGACCACCTGACCTCTATTGGGAGATTGGTGTTTATCCCATTCTATTTTAGTATGCGATTTATTCGATCTATACATTATGCGATTTTTTCGACCGACTCATATAGCTCGGCCTCTCTCCTGCTTCTCCTTATTACATAAGTTTTGCCTTCATGTGGTCATGCAGAGTGGATAATTATCTGATTCTCACATGGAGATTGGGATTAGGTTTATTTTCATTTTTATGCGATTTCCTAGTCACTCTGTTTACGACATATCTCTGCGTTTTTGAATGGAATTTCTAATTTAAGGTTGGCGCCTAAAAAATTAGATTTAGATTTATTTTATCTGTAATTATTCATTTCTGAATTTATATGCGATTTTTAGTGTTGTGCGATTTGTTGCCTCTCTATCTTTATATATTTTAATTTTATTTTTATATTTATATAAAAATTTTTTTCTTTTATTCTTATTCTTATTTTTATTTGATTAATTTAATATTAATTTAAATATTCGCTAGTCTTGGTATAATATTAAGGCTAGCATGATCTGTGTCAGTTGGGGCTTTTGATCGTGTGTATGGTCCCGCCTTATACCTATTTAATAGAAGTTTGTAATATATGCGCATGAAATATAGGAAGATCAGGTATCTAACTGATTAAGGTCTTTCCTTTACATCTATATTCTTAATGTGCATATTAATTGGTATTCAATTTTATGTCAATGATTGTGCCATGTATCAAAGTTATATATTTAATATGGTTTTGGAGTGAACACTTGCTGCCTATGATTAGTGATCCATAATGTTGAGATACATATGTGGACGTCATTTGAGTAATATATTCTGATCAAGGTTATCTGTGCTTACTCCACAATCATGGTCTATATTTGATTAGTGCAGTGCTGTTTGTGTCCCTGCATGCCGCTTATATTAAGCTGTCAGTGAGGCTGGTGCCGGTGACGTGCATTCGCTGTCCCCGCAGTTTCGTTCTGATTGGCTGAGCGACATGTGAGGGGTGTATATAAACTGGCCATTACGTCGTATGACCACGCCCTCTGTTGAAGTCAAAGGATATGACGAAACGCGTCAGGGCGTGGCCAATACGACGCCGGAAGTGACGTGTGCGCTCCACCTGGATCATCTGCACAACCAGGAAGTATCGCTGCCTTCCTGAGTAGCGGCGCTGACGGCTCTGGGTGAAGTTACACACTACCTGCCTGTTTGATTGCTTGTTTTATTTTATTTGATGTACGTATATTTATTGAAGGGGGGTTTGTGTCTGTATACAAGGGTTTGGAATCATTAAATAGGATTACGCTATGTGCATCTCTTTTTTGTTCTTTGATTCATTATGAGCCCTGCTAACCTGTGACCCTGTTTACTGTGATGATGACAACACACTATCGCTGAAGGCCTTATTACTCCCCTTTTCTGGTGAGTTTAACCCCCTAGGGGGTGAGTGCTTGTCACCGGGTGGATTTTACAAGTGATCGGTGGAAGGTGCATGTGGAGGATTCTCTCTTAAAGATCACCTGCAGATTTTCTGTATTACACCCTGGACTTTCATCACTTCCCTTTACAAGGGATTTCTGTTAAAGGACTTTTTTCTGTTATAAGTTTGTCCCTATGTGTTGTTGGCCACAAGTTTCAATTGCTCAACATTAGCGCTGTCTAGTGGATTAATTTAGTCTAAATGTGGATTATTTTATAACACTGTTTTTATGTGTATTTGTTACTGGATAATGTCCCAGAATTCCCACCACCGCTCACCTCTCCTGTCAGCAGCTCAATGATCTTCTGGGTGACTTGTTGAATCTCCTTGTTGCTTCTGTCGGATGTCAGGGAGGGAAATGGAGGCTCCATGGTGGGGCTCCTGGTCCATCTTTTGGACACACATGGACAGTTGCTTGATGTCACGTGATCATCTGATTTCCTCATGGGTCCATAATCCTATGTAATGAAATATACATATGTTACAGAAACGTGACTATCTGCCCCATTCGACATCTCCCCTCCCCGGTCAGGTCTGTGTTTTATCAACCACTTGCTGACCGCTGCAAGCCAATATACGTCGGCACAATGGCAGCGGTGGGCAAATGGGCGTACCTGTACCTCCCCTTTAATTGGCAGGGCTAGTGGGCGCCAGCTGCGTACAGCGTGACCGTGCCTTTGGACTCGATGTCCGCTGGTCTCCCGCCGATCATGTCACAGAGCCGCAGGACGGGGAGATGCCTACGTAAACAAGGCATTTGCCCGTTCTGTCTTGTGACATGACAGGGATGTCATGTCAGTGGAAACCCACCCCCCCCCCCACCACCACAGTTAGAATCACTCCCTAGGACACACTTAACCCCTTCATCGCTACCCCCCCCCCCCCCCCCCCCAGTGTTTAATCCCTTTCCTGCCAGTGTCATTTACACAGTAATCAGTGCATTTTAATAGCACTGATTGCTGTATAAATGACAATTGTCCCAAAATAGTGTCAAAAGTGTCCGATGTGTCCGCCATAAAGTCGCAGTCATGATAAAAAAATCGCAGATCGCAGTCATTACTACAAAAAAATAATAATAAAAATGCCATAAAACCATCCCCTATTTTGTAGACTCAAACCAATCAATATACGCTTATTGCGATTTTTTTACCAAAAATATGTAGAAGAATACATATCGGCCTAAACTGATGAAAAAATTGTATTTTATATATTTTTGGGGGATATTTATTATAGCAAAAAGTAAAAATTATTGCATTTTTTTCAAAATTGTCGCTCTTTTTATGTTTATAGTGCAAAAAACCGCAGAGGTGATCAAATGCCACCAAAGGAAAGCTCTATTTGTTGGAAAAAAAGGACGTCAATTTTGTTGGGGTGCAATGTCGCACGACTGCGCAATTGTCGGTTAAAGCGACGCAGTACCGAATCGGAAAAAGTGCTCTGGTCAGGAAGGGGGTAAAATCTTCCGGGGCTGAAGCGGTTATTAGAGATAAGAGTGATGTCATGTGACCTCCCAGAATCCCCCTCACCTCTCCGGTCAGGTCTGTGTTTTATTAATAGAGATAAGAGTGATGTCATGTGACCTCCCAGAATCCTCCTCACCTCTCCGGTCAGGTCTGTGTTTTATTAATAAAGATAAGAGTGATGTCATGTGACCTCCCAGAATCCTCCTCACCTCTCCGGTCAGGTCTGTGTTTTATTAATAGCGATAAGAGTGATGTCATGTGACCTCCCAGAATCCTCCTCACCTCTCCAGTCAGTTATGTGTTGTATTAATAGAGATAAGAGTGATGTCATGTGACCTCCCAGAATCCTCCTCACCTCTCCGGTCAGGTCTGTGTTTTATTAATAGCGATGAGGGATGTCATGTGACCTCCCAGAATCCTCCTCACCTCTAAGGTCAGGTCTGTGTTTTATTAATAGAGATAAGTGTGATGTCATGTGACCTCCCAGAATCCTCCTCACCTCTCCAGTCAGTTATGTGTTGTATTAATAGAGATAAGAGTGATGTCATGTGACCTCCCAGAATCCTCCTCACCTCTCCGGTCAGGTCTGTGTTTTATTAATAGCGATGAGGGATGTCATGTGACCTCCCAGAATCCTCCTCACCTCTAAGGTCAGGTCTGTGTTTTATTAATA